>NC_035449.2:161569582-161869582 GCF_002127325.2 Helianthus annuus | reverse complement strand
GAAAAAGGGGTAAGGATTCGTCTAGATTACGACGAACCTGAGCCAACGTTGTCTCCTGGGCCACCTCTACCACCCTTTGTTACAAGAGGTGAGGCCGGTCCCAGCAACCCTTCAAACCTTCACCCTTATCTGTCCACTGTGACAAACCCCACTGTTCATTCTATTCTCTCTTCCCAACCAACTGCTAGTGGTACTCCTCTGGGACACGAGTTAACACTCGACCAACTCCTACAATCCCCGGTGACCAGTTGTCCCACTTCTCTAACTACCACATGGGAGCAAGCCCTGCCCGTGCTCCCTTTAGCACGAAGTGCTGTTGCCAGCACCCCTCTTGGGGTAAGTTGCTCAGTTGGTCCGGGAAGCCTTCAAGGTTTCAATTTCATACCCAACATGATGTCTCAGATGATGGCCAACTTCCCCTGGCAACACTTTATCAATCAAGTGCTTGCCACCCAGGGAAACTATGGCAATAACAGCAACGTAGGTACGAGACCTGAAGAAGACCTGGCTAAACCTTACAAGCCAAGTAATCTTTCATGCTTTTCTAGACAGATAGCTGATTATGATTTTCAGTCTAAAATCAAAATGCCAGCTCACATCAGAACGTATGATGGGACTGAAGATCCCGAAGATCATCTTCAGATCTTCATTGGAGCTGCTCGAATAGAAAAATGGACGAATGCTGAATGCTGTCTAATGTTCATGCAGACTCTTGTTGGGTCCGCTAGAATCTGGTTCAACGACCTACCTGCTCAAAGCATTCGAAGCTTCGACGATCTCAGCAGAGGTTTTCTGGCAAACTTCTCCCAACAAAGGAGGTACGTTAAAGACGCAACAGTGATCTTTCAGATAAAACAACGTGATGATGAAAGCCTACGGGCATTCATTGAACGATACAAAAAAGAAGGGCTAACCTATGTGGGGGCTGATGAGAAAATGAGGGTGGCCGGTTTTATGAACGCCATAACCTCCAAGTATCTCACACGAGATTTCAACAAATCTCTGCCCAAAACTGATGCGGGCCCAAGCGTGGAAGAGCGGGCCATTCTGTATTTGGAGGCCCAAGATCGGGTCACTAAAGGGGCTTCACTGAAATGGCTCTAACTCGGGCTACGGCGGTTTGGGTCATCGTCCGGGCCGAGAAAACGTTTATTTCTATTAGTTTTTCCCATTTTTATGTTTTTTCAAGTATTTTGGGCATTTTGTTTTTGGGCTTGTGTTTGGCCCGTTATTTTTTTTAGGCCCATTTCGAATTTCTGTCATTATTTATATGTCCCTTTAGTGAATGAAACAATCAGACTTGAATTTTGAGAAAACTTATTTTTCACTTCAAATTCTGTGGCCTTTGGGTTGCAATTTGGGGGTTGGGGAAGAGACACACGGGTATTCGTAGAATCAACGTGTTGATCTTCGTTTATCGTATCACTCACTACATCAAAAACCTTGGAAGAAGCCCTTGAAAGAGCCGAGGCTCACATTCGGGGAGAGGAAGCCGTGGATATCAAAGAACAAAGAAAAAGGGGTCCTGGCTGGCGAAGCAGTAGCCCAGCCAGAAAGAGAGGAAACTTTAACTCTTACGACAGACGCTCAAAGGGTTCAGACCCTCGAAGGGTTGAAGGGCGAAACCCTTCAAGCAGAGATAAAGGCATGAGTTTCACTCCCCTCACCAAAACCCCTCAAGAAATCCTGGCGACGGAAGAAGTCAAGCAAAACTTTAGACCTCCCAGACCTCTTCCCAAGAGTCGAAAAAATGAGAACTCCACTCAGTTCTGTGAATTCCATGAAGAAAAGGGACATCACACCAATGACTGCTTCCAACTGAAAAAGAGAATTGAAGAGGCTGTTAAGTCAGGAGAACTCGCCCATCTGGTAAAAGGGGTTCGAGACAAGATGGCTGAAGGCAAAGGGAAGGAAGTAAACATGGTATATTCTGATGAAAAGGTCCCTTACAAGAAGCGACGGTTGGAAGATTGGGAGCTTCAGTGTGTCTGCTTCCCCCCAACAAGGAAGGACCCACTTCCTGGTCCCCTTGTGGTTGAAGCCACCGTGGGCACCTTACAAACGTGTAAAGCATACATAGACACGGGAGCAGCCACTGAAATTATGTTTGAGAAATTTTTCAACCAATTGAGTAATGAGGAACGTTCAAGGCTTCAACCCTCCGGGACCTCCATAAAAGGTATCGCCGATGTAACCCTGAAGCCTTTGGGGCAAATAACCCTTGATGTCTGTCTTAAGGAGGGATCAAAGGAAAGAACCCGATCGCTAACCTTCGTGGTTATCAACATCCCTTCTAACTATGACGTAATCATAGGGAGGCCCGGACAATGTGCATTCTACATGGCAGTATCCGTTGGCCATGGCACTGTCAAATTTCCCACCGAAAGAGGAATTGCAACCCTTCAACCCTCTCAGGAAGCTTATCTAATCGAAGGGGAAAGTTCGAATGGTGAGAAGGACAAGCAAGGGTTAGTCATCAACCCTAAATACCCCGAGCAACGAATAAGGGTCAACCCCAACCTTTCTCAAGAGACCCTTTCATACCTTGAAAAGCTGCTGAAACATCACAGCGATGTATTCGCCTGGTCTCCCGAAGATATGACTGGGATCCCTCGAAGCATCGCTGAACACGAGTTAAGGATACCACCCAATGTAAAGCCGGTGGTTCAAAAGAAAAGAAGCTTGGCACCCGAGAGAAGCCTGGCAGCTTGCCAGGAGGTCGAAAAGCTTGTATCAGCTGGCATCCTCCGAGAGGTCAAGTACCAATCATGGATTTCAAATCCTGTTATGGTCAGAAAACCCGACAACTCTTGGAGAATGTGCATAGATTTTAAAGATCTTAACAAGGCTTGTCCCAAGGATTGCTACCCGCTCCCGGAAATTGATCTCAAGGTTGATTCTCTCACAGGGTATCCGTTTAAATGTTTTCTCGATGCATACAAAGGTTATCACCAAATCCTCATGAAGAAGGAGAATGAAGAAAAGACAGCCTTCCACACCGACAAGGGCATTTTTTGTTACCAAAAGATGCCTTTTGGCCTCAAGAATGCGGGTGCCACCTACCAACGACTCGTCGACAAGGCCTTTGAAAGTCAAATTGGTAGAAACATGGAGGCATATGTCGATGACCTGGTAATCAAAAGCAAAACGGAATACCAAATGCTTGACGATATCCAAGAAACCTTCAAAAACCTTAGAAAGATCAACATGAAGCTTAACCCGGAAAAATGCTCGTTTGGGTTTGATGAAGGAAAATTCCTGGGCCACATCGTTGGAAAACAAAGTATCAAAGCCAACCCTAACAAGGTAAAAGCTGTCCTTGAAGCTAAACCACCAAGAACCAAGAAGGAGGTTGAAAGCTTGAACGGGAAGCTTGCAGCCTTGAAGCGTTTTACCTCAAAACTGGCCGAAAGATCTCTACCATTCTACAAAACGCTCAAGAACTGCTCAGATAAAAAAGATTTCAGATGGACCGATGAAGCTGAAGAAGCTTTCAATCAAATGAAACAGCACTTAGCTTCCCTACCTGATATCGCAGTACCAGAAACCGGGGAGCTCATATCGGTGTACCTTTCAGTTGCCGACGAAGCCATCAGTGCAGTTCTCACTATTGAAAGAGACAAGGCTCAGGTACCCGTTTATTTTTTCAGCAAGACTCTAAAACTAGCTGAAACAAAATATCCTCCCCTTGAAAAACTCGCTCTAGCCCTGGTCCAAACAGCCAGAAGGCTTAGAAGATACTTCCAAGCACATCCTATACAAGTGGTCACTGACCAACCTGTCAAGAATGTGCTTGAAAAACCTGAGAACTCAGGAAGGTTGGCAAAATGGGCAGTGGAACTAGGTGAACATAACATCACCTACGTCCCACGAAAAGCCATCAAAGCTCAGGTCCTGGCTGATTTCCTAGTCGAAGTCCCAAGCCAAACAATTGAAGAAGTGAACACCACAACCGCTGAACCCTCCAACCCTGAAGCCTGGAAATTATTCACTGACGGGGCTTCAAGCGTTGAAGGGTCAGGAGCTGGTTTAGTCCTAATCAACCCTGAGGGGCTGGAATTCACGTATGCTCTCCGTTTTAATTTTCAGACCACCAACAACGAGGCTGAATACGAAGCATTGATCGCCGGTCTACGGCTGGCCAAAGAAATGAAAGTCAAAAAGCTTGAAGTGTTCACTGATTCATTACTAGTATCAAGCCAAGTTAATGACAGCTATGTCGCCAAGGAGCCCAACATGAGAAAATACAAAGAAAAATCTAAGGAGTTAATGAACACCTTCCAGGCATGCAACATCAAACAGATTCCGAGATCCCAAAACAAAAAGGCCGATGCCTTGAGCAAATTGGCATCTCTCACATTCGCCCACCTCACGAAAAAGGTGTTGGTTGAAGTGTTGAAGGCCCGGTCGATTGATGAATTGGAAGTACAAGATGTGGTCACCGAGGAAGATCCAAATTGGATGACTCCTATCAAAAAATTCCTTCAAAACAATGAACTGCCTAATGATCAAACGGAAGCTGAAAGGGTAAAGATCAAAGCAAGACAATATGTGTTGCAAGGAGAAACTCTCTATAAAAAAGGTTACCTTGCACCATTGCTAAGGTGTGTAGGCCCTGAACAAAGCAAGTATTTGGTTAAGGAAGTGCATGAAGGAATATGCGGAGCTCATTTTGGAGCTAGGTCGGTGGTTGCAAAGCTCATGAACCTGGGATATTTCTGGCCTTCAATGCATCGTGACACCGTCGAGCAATTGAAGAAATGTGATGCCTGTCAAATCCACTCCCCAATACCAAAAAGTCCCAAACATGACTTGGTCCCCATAACCTCAGCATGGCCATTCCATAAATGGGGAATGGACATTGTTGGACCATTCCCTCCAAGCAAAGGGGGAGTAAAATTCCTGTTGGTAGCAATTGACTACTTCAGCAAATGGCCAGAGGTTAAACCCCTTGCCAAGATCACAGGAAAGCAAATCATAGACTTTGTTTGGGAGAATATCATATGCCGCTATGGGCTGCCAGGGGTAATTGTCACCGATAATGGGAAACAATTCGCTGAGAAACCCTTCAGCCTTTGGTGCAAGGAGTACAGGATCAACCAAATCTTCAGCTCAGTGGCTTACCCGCAGTCAAACGGTCAGGTTGAAAGGACCAACAGAAGCATAGTGGAAGGCATCAAAACAAGATTGGGGAGATATGAAAGTAATTGGCTGGAAGAATTGCCTAGCGTTCTATGGGCAATCAGAACAACAGAAAAAGCAAGTCACAGAAAGACACCTTACAGCTTGGTATTCGGATCCGAAGCCGTAATCCCCGCTGAAATAGGAGTTGTAACCCAACGAATTGTCAACATGGATCCCGAGGTAAACACACAAGAGACCATGTTGAACTTACAACTCCTAGAGGAGGCCCGGGATCAAGCAGCAATACAAGAAGCCAAATACAAGCAAAGGATGGAAAGCTACTACAACAAGAAGGTCAAGAACGAACGATTCAGGCCAGGGGATCTAGTCCTCAGAAACAACGAAGCAAGCAAAAAAGAAAATCAAGGGAAACTAGGCCCGAAATGGGAAGGTCCATACACCATCCTCGAAGCACACAAAGGAGGGTCTTACAAGCTGGGAGATCTAGAAGGCAAAAGGCTCCCAAGGCACTGGAACGGAAAAACCTTGAGAAAGTTCTATGTTTAGAAAGTTTGGTTTGTATCGAAACAAAAACCTTTTGTAAAAGCAGATATTGCTTGAATGAATGAAGTCATTTTATCAAACTTGTCTTTCTATCCTAATATCAGGTTGAGAACCTAGCAAAAAACTCCATGGCAAGGGCCATGTAAGGGGATGAGCTCCCAGGCCATATCGCTCAATAGGTTCAAGGGTTGAATGGACCTATATAAGGGGTGAGTTCCTAGATTAATACAACTCCATGAGATTTGTTAAGAAAAAACAAGAATGTCTCATAGACAGGTTTGAACAGCCTACACCAATCGTTCCTTAAGTCTAAAAAATGTACTCAATAAATAGACTTACGAAATCAAACAAATTACAACGAAATAAAGAAAAGGATAGATACTACGTCTTGATGATAAACACTAAGGCAAAGTGACTGCAGCACTGAACCCTTTAAAGTGTAAAAAACATAAAGACAAAGTAAACAAAGACAAGACAAGAAAATAAAAACAAGGGACAAAAGATAAACGAACTTATCAACTAAACATGCAAACCAAACCAAAAGCTACCCAAATTTCAAGCCAACAGAAAACAAGCTTGAAAGGTTAAAGGCTTCAACCCATTAACAACTACACAAAAAGCCTGAAGGGTTGAAACCTCACAAGGCAAACCAAGCAAATGGAGCAAACAAAAATAACACCAACAACAACCATCATGTCATAGTTAAGAAGGCCATAAAAGACCTTCAGAAGATAGTCAAAGCAAGCCCTATTGACTTGCAAATAAAACTAGTGTTCAATGGCCATACAGGCCTAACCAACCACAGGAACCTTAAGGGTTCCCAAAAACCTAACATTGTTTAAAACATTACAGACATTAAAGTGTTTGCTAAGAAAGCTACGAATAAATATCAGTTAACAGAAGGCTTGGAACCTTCAGCTTTAGACTTCTTGGCTTTCTTAGTCTTCTTCATCTTAGCACCTTCTTCACCACCAACCGCAGAGGTCTCTAAACCAGCATCCTTTGAAGCCTCAGGCAAACTCGAGAGGGTATCATCACTATCCCCAGAGTAGGACCTTTTCCTTGACAAGGAACCCAAAACCTCACCACAAACTTTCTCATTCAACCCCTCAGGCTTCAATTCCTGTAAAACAGACAAAGGCTTACCAAAGCAAGATGATACCTCATGAATAAAGGGGTAAGTTAGCCTTTCCATCTGCTCAACAGAAGCCTTGAAGATATCAGAAGCCTCGGGGCGAAACATGGGTGACTTCTCCAAGGGTTGTCCAGACTCATGAAGTTTGTAGCCAGCAGTAAGGCCTTGATGCTTCCCCAAGTTCAAAAGCTTGGTGTAAACATCACCAAGGGCAGAGTTAAATTCCTTGGAATGCAAAAGATAAGTCACAACCTGCTGGAAACCATGCTCGATCAACCATTGATTGTCCGCAGTCACTTGACCAAATGAAGCTTTCAACCCTTCCTTTTCTTCACGAAAAGCCTGCTGCTGGACAGCTAAGGTCTCTCGATCAGCCTTCAACTTCAACAAGTTAGCTTCAAAGCTCTTCCTCAGGTCACCCATCTCAATATCATGCATCTTCTTCAAACCATCAACCTCCTTCTTCCACGCTGTTTCCTTCTCTGCAAACCCAGCTATTTCCTTCTTCATTGATGCTAGGGAGGATTTCATCTTATCCTTCTTCTTCGAGAAATCCTCATACTCCCGCATCCTTTGGCGAAACCGAGTAATCCCTTGGGGAAGCATGGCAGCAAGGTTACAGGTGGTTAAAACCATGCGAGATAACATAAAGTCATCGTCCATCTCAGCAATGGTTTCACGAACAGAGGGAGGAGCAAGATGACTAAGAGCATCCTCACAAACGGCAGCATCCTTGAAGGTATCATCATTCTTCACTTGCCAAGCAGGCACATAAACACCTTCAGGGTCCAACCCTTCAGCGTCCCTGCTTGAAGATTCTTGAACAGGAACAACCTTCTTGCCTCGAACCTTCTTGCCATGAACAACCAACTCCTTATCTTGTTCAACACCCGCTTCAACCTGATCCTCCGAAACCTCAATATCATCAGTCAAATCCACTGGCTCAGTGGAAGTGGATTGAGGACCAGCTTTCAGCAAACGACGAGAAGATCGGCGACTTGACGACTTGGGGGCAGTAGACTTGGTAAAACCCTTAACGTTGGCAACACTAACATAACCCGTGCCCTCAAACCTTTGCTCGGAAGTCCTAACAACAACATTCTCACCCGGAACAGACGGGGCATCTTCAAACACAACGTCGGACGTATCGTCACTCTTGATGAAGTCCAAAGCAGACATAACTGGTAAAAACAAAACAAAAGAAAATAAGGCATAAGCAAAGTAAAATAAGAAAAGGCATAAGGGAAAAAATGCATACCAACGCCATTTCTCATTAACACCGGATCCCGATCGGCTTTTCCCCAAATATTACTAACCCCTAAAAGCACTAACAAATGTTCGGGAAAGGGACGAACCCTCGAAGGGCACCCCCGAATGGCTGAAAGAAAGGCATCGTTCAACTCTGACTCAGAAGGCTCCGGATCATTGAGAACAGCATCCGGACGCCTCCACACCATTTTGAAAGGAATGATAGAATCAGAAACCCAGAAAAACCGATCCTTCCAGGACCCAAGCGTTGTAACCATGGATGAAATAAGACAAGTATCAACCTTTGATGTCTCAAAGGTGAACCAATCACCATTTTTGGCTAAACGAAAAAATCTCCGAAAAAGCAACAAAGAGGGATCATACCCAAGAGCACGACACAACATTTCAAAGTGCAAAACCCTAGCCATCCCCTTCGGATGAACTTGCCCAAAAGAAACACGATAATATTCAAGCAAGTTCAAAACGAAAAACGAAAAAGGGTAACGAAGATTAGACCACTGAAAGTGACGACAATACAAAGCAATCGAACCAGGATTTGGTTTGTCAACAGAAACATCGCAAGCAGGGGCAGTTGGATTAAATTTCTTATCAATACCATATTCAAGACAAAACAGGTCTACCTCCTCTTGTGTTATTCGAGAGAATGACCTCGCTAAATCCTTAAGGGCACCCATGATTGAACAAAGTAAAAGTGAAAATGGAGAAGAGAAACTAACCTGAGGAAGGAAACTGTGAATGATTGTAAGTAAAATGAAGAAATTTTACAACTTTAAAATAAATATGAGAGTAAAGTAGGGGTAATAAAGGTAAATAAATGATTCCTGCAAAACCGCCGCCTGACACATGTCAATCAAATCAACTGTCAAATCGTTTCAAATTCAAAATTCAAAAAAGTAACTGCCTCAAACCTTTCAAGCCTCCAAGCAACGAACCCTTGAAGCCTTTAAAAGACATGCATAAAAGTCAGAAGTCTTTGAGCATACTACCCCAAAAACCTCTGACTTGGGGGGCTGACGACGGGGGTAGCCCAAGGATAAACAAAATGATTAATATGCAAAGAGCTTAAAAGGTTGAAAGGTTCATCGGATGAAAAGCTGTAAAATGAGGAAATCGAGAAACAGTAATCAGTCATGTCTAGAGACTCGTCCCACCAACTCATGCTCACCAACTCACAAAGTCAGAGCAGGTCTGCACAAGCACACTCTATTAACCAGGGGTCCAAAGCCTTCAACCCCAAAAGGGGAAACCCTCCATTTGCAAACAGGTTTCGCTAGTATAGTTTATGCTATTTCAGGAGATGTCTTCCACTATAAGAAGACAGCTCATGTACACTTCTAAGACATTCCGAAAAGGCAGAGATTCCTTAATCTCTAGTCATTCAAAGAGTTCTTTGTCACCTCCAAACAACTCTTCATCACTTTCATTCTATTTGCTTTCTTTTCTGGATTCGAGCTGGCCTCGGAGAAAGAACCTCAAAGCAAATAACAAGAACATACTAGTGAACCTCCTTCCACGTTTTGCAAACGTGGAGGGACCCCGCGACCTGCGTTAGGCAAAACTGAACCCTTCAGCCCTTTTGCCTAACCAACTTAGCTACCATCCTTGGTCCCGTGTTTGTTGCATCAACAATTATAAACAAGGAAATGCGGTATTAGGCTTAACTAAGTTTTGATACGTAAGTATATGATGAGGATTCGCCATGGATAAGATCAATAGAACATTTAACATGTTATGAGCCCAAACGGGCTCATTAAGCACCATAGTGGGTGGTATTACGCCCCGTGATCTATCAAGGTGGCTAAAAAATCCTGGTGTATAAACCATCTAATCGATTGAGCGTGTAAAAATTGTGGGAGTAGTTTGTTTTAAAGTTAACAATATGTTTTAAAGGATTGTACTATATGTTTTAGAAGTTGTATTCCTTACATTCTTAAGATTATGTAAAATTGCCCTTTACTATCCTTATATGTATTAAAATTTGTAATATACTAGATGCAGCTTGAAACACAGTCACTGATAATCACATAACATGTTAACTTTTTTAAACTGAAAAAACTATAGCAATACGATACTTAAATTAAAGAGAATAAAATATTCGTTTTTATGGTGTAACTTTATTTAAAATTATTAATAGAAAAACTTATGGACAACTCATGCATAATAACCGCAAAAAAGGGCTCAACGTAGAGCCTTGGTTGAATCCTACCTCCATATGGAAGGAATCGGTATCCCCTACAGGCCCACAGACACTAGTTTTAGTCCTATCATCCATATCCCTATGTCTAGATAGTTCCCAGGAATCCCTCTACCTTTCAAACTATCCCAAATCAATCTATGTGGTACATTGTCGTATATCTTTTCAAGGTCAATGAAGACCAAATGTGAATCATGTTTTTTCTCCCTATATGTTTCTATCATCGAATGTGTATTGCTTTTGTAGTTGATTGCCCTCTCATGAAACCAAATTGGTTTACCGTAACCTGAGTTTCACTTCTAATTCTAGTCTCAATCACCATCTCTTACAATTTCATAGTATGACCTAGCCTTGGTCTACCTTCACCACCTCCACTCGCCGCTCGTCTGCCACTAAAACCACAGCCTGTCACCTGATCCACTGCCACCCAAGCTGGTTACTCCAAAACCCTTCCTACACCATATACAATCATCCGCATCCAAAAACGCACCCATCGTCACCACAAGACAACCCTAAAACAACGACCCTCTTATACCACCCCGTCTACACCATAAACTTCACCCAACCCATTTCCCAAACAAGCCCAAAAGAACACCCACGGACACCACAAACCAGTGCCCAAAACTGCACGTGCACCCACCAAAAATCGCACTTGCAACACCCAACTCTTGCCATAAATAACCGAAGACAACCGGAAGACGTGATTGGCTGCCATTGTGGCGTTGCGTTGAGACCGCCCCGAACGCCATTGATAGAGTCGAATGGAGACAGCCATGGACCGAGCATTCCGTCCTTGAGGACAAGGGCGATTTGAGAGGGGGGAGGGGGGAGTTAATATGACCCAACCCGCAATCCAACCCGTGAAGACCCACTCCAACAGTCAAAATCCACATTTAAAATTACATGTTTATCTAGTCATATTGGTTGAGTAATTTCCCACTAGTTGGTAGTTTTACCCATGATGCTACTTCCCACGTTAGCCCATGTTTCAATTCTATGCTTTGTGTTTAAACCCATTAGTTTTTTTAAGCCCAACAAAAACCGATCAGGGAACAACCAACCCGTAACTCGCAAGGTTGAAAGCGGGTCGCAACCCTATACTTAGAAACCGATTTCAACCTGGAAAAAATAGACCCGAACCGGTTTTGCCTTTTGTTGATCCATCACGACCCGGTTTCAACCAGAAACGGGTATATATCATAATATGTGCACCTTTAACCGGGAGTCGATGACAAGAAACTGAAAAAAAAAACAAAAAACTCGTATATTTGTATCCACACCACAAACGAGCATGAAAAGACAAACCTCGTGTTAACAAGTTGCTAATATTATAAACCAAGTTTTAACACTTGTAAGAATCGTTTCTTCAATAATCCGAGAAGCTCTAATACTCCAAAATATTTCTTCCTATTGCATGCAACATTTCTTAAAAGAATTAAATGTAAACAGTAAAAATAAATAACATATCTTTTCATTTTTCTATCTTTTGAATATTAAAAAAAAAAAAAACAACCCTCGTTCCAACAACCTTGTTCTAGTCAAATTCTAGTCACCCTTTAAGCCATTGATTCGATGCAAACCTTGTCACAGGTGCTTCCGTCATCGTTCATAGCCATTAATTCATTCGCAGTCGTGAAGGACCATGAATCCATAGCAAACTATGACATCAGAGCAGAAAATGGTCCGTGTACAACTTCATATACCAAAAGCTTTCTTCCCTTAACGACACAATTTATCCCATCCATAGCTTCAAAACTCTATCCCTACCACCCGATGCTACCTTCTCACCATCGGGGCTCCAATCTACAGAAAAAACCTTAACAACAAAAGATCGATAGTTACCTTCTTGTCCAAATGGCCTTTGTTCTTGCTATTTACATTTATCTTCAAGTAAAAAAAAAACAAACAAACAAGCAAACCTCATCTTCATGACCAGGAAGGTCTTGTTTTAATTTCTGTGTCCGCACGTCCCAAACCTAGAAAAAGAATAACCCGATTGAGTTTATATCAAGGGAATTTTCGGTAAAATAGAATGTTTTGGAAAACGGGTGTGTAAAACTAGTAGGTTTTTAATGTGTTGTAAATCTAGTGGATTTGTTATTCATAAAGTCATAAACCATGAACTCAACCTGTTGAAGGCTAAATTCAGTGATATATATTTTATTTTCTTTTTTCTTTCAAATTACTATTAAACTTATAAATTTGATTTTTTCTAATCTTTGTAACATTCAAATTTTAATACACACACACACGTACAATGTTGTTCAGTTCTAATTTTTAGTCTACTTATATATAGATATTACTAAGAACTGAGTTGTATTCAAAATATAGTATTTTTGGTAGCTTTCAAAATAATTTAAATCGAAATGCAGAAAAAATAGAGCTGAAAAACACTACATATTTAGAATTTTATTAAATATTAAAAATTATTAGAAAAAAACTAAATTATATATTAATGAGACTTAAAATAAAAGAAAAAACAAATAAAACTTATCACTGAATTTGCAGTCTCCCACCAGTTATGAATCAGCGAATCCACTAATTCAATCAGTTTAGGGGCTGTTTGGTGTTGCATTTTCAAAATAGATTTTGCGTTTTCAAAACTGCGTTTTGAAAAAAGCATGTAGGTACATGCTTCTCCAAAACTGCGTTTTGGAGGCAGATAATCACTTTTTCATCCAAACACTTTTTTAGATTATTTATGTTTTACAAACGCATAATTAAATAATCACTTCAAAACGTAATCCCAAACGCCCTCTTAATAACTTCAAGACGTACAAATTTGCAAAGTGAACCCAACAGTTTAACAAGACATAAAATAAGCTACTTGTTTTCATGGTTTTAAAAACGGCTGAGGCTGAGGCGTGCCTCAAGGCGAAACGGCCAAAAAAAGATTCTGAGGCGCGCCTCAGGGGGTTTCTACTGTTTGTGCGCCTCAGAGGGGTTGAGGCGCTTAAAAGGCTGCGCCTCAGGTGCGCCTCAGGGGTTTTAGATATTTGTTTTTGATGTTTTCGTGTTTTTGTGTCAATTTCAAGCAATTTCGGTCTTTTTTATGTGTGTTTTTGATTATTTTGATGAATCTGATGATGAATTTAGTTAGTATTACTACTTTTATATGATATATAATATTTATATTTATTTTTAATTCCGCCTCGGGCTTACGCCTCGGTTCGCCTCGAGGCTTACGCCTCGTGAGGCGAAGTGAAAACGCCTCGAAACTCGTTTCCGTTTTTTTAAACCTTGCTTGTTTTACAAACCCTTTTTCAAAACTTACAAAGAAAAATGATGTTACCTTTAATGTAGAGTCTTTGCTACCACTCAGGAGAAGCCTACTGTCAGCAGACCAGCTGCACAAAACCACAGCTCGTGAGAAGCTAAACAATATTTATAACAACTATGTATAAATGCGAAAAAAAGGGAATCTGACCTTATCTGATAAACCGGACCCACGTGACCCCGAAAGGCGGCAACAAACTTCCCAGTAATTCCATTCCATAACTTGACAGATTTATCAAATGAAGCACTCGCGATCCATTGCCCGTCAGGTGAAAAGTAAACATGATTTACCAGCTGTATGAAATAAGAATTTTTCAACAGATTATGTAAAGTTCAATTTAGTTTTTATTGTCGATTTTCACGTAAAAGTAGAAGTGAAAACGAGTCGAGCCGCTCGTGAGCTACTCGAGATGTGATCATTAAAAGCTCGAAACGAGTCGAGCTTAACGAGCTCGAGCTTCATATACCGATCTTGACGAGTCCCGTGAGCATAAACAAGCCTATTATTTATACAAAAATAATAATTTTTATTATCTATAATTACAAATAAGAGGCCGGTTAACGTACAAGACCACCTTATCGTGCGATGCGAATGCGAGCATCTCAACCACACATCCGATCTAATCTAGACCTTCAATTGAACGCGGTGGCACAATAGTAGCTAACTTTGCATAATTGCGTACGTTATATAATACATATTTCACACGTTATTTGCATAATTACGCATGGAGTTGGGTTAAACCCTAATTACGCACGTTATTTGCATAATTACGCATGGGTTGGGTTAATCCTAATTACGCACGCTATTTGCATATTTACGCACGTTATACTGGTCACGTACCGCCGCACGTTAAGAGTCTTTTGTATTTGATAAAATAACTATATATTATTTTGTATGATTACATGCGTAAAAAAAATATATTAAATAAATAACAAACAAGCCGAGCTCGAGCTTCAAACATAGAACACGGAACGAGCCAAACGCAAGCTTAAGTGAGCTCGGACTCGGCTCCGCTAGACTCCTGCATGAAAGTGGTACCTGTTGATGACCCGTCATTCGGGTTTTAGGGTGCTTGCTGACAGATGGTTCCCAGAGAAACATGGTGAAATCATCGCTGCCTGAAACCAATCTTTCAGGAGCATCACCCTTCATTTTGTTGTATCTTTCTAAAGCTGCCTGTTGTAATAACAGAATATAACTTTATTCCTTTTATGCTTCTCAAAAGAAAAACCGCTATTTACAAAACGAAAAGTTACCTTCTTCATTTCTTCCGGAGATGAATATTGTTTGCGTGTATGATCAAAAGCACCAGTTCTAAGAACATACTCTGTGCTTAATGCCAGAGAATTCACCCAGTGTCCATGACCCTGTTGTTTCAACCCGCAAAAATATTATATTATTACCAAAATAACTTGATTATTATAATCATATTATTATTAACAAGTCACTTATTTTTTAAACCAACAGGGATAATTCATATACCCCTCTCAAAAACTTGCCAACAAAAAAATTTTTTGTCTACTAAAAGTAGCGATTTAAATAAAAAATTAAATTTTGCGTGTTTTTTAGATTTTTTTAGGTTTTTTGGGGGTTTAGTTTTTAGCATTTAGCTTGTTGGGGTGGGGGGGGGGGGGGTAGGTTTTTTTAGGTTTTTGGTGGTGTAGTGGGTTTATTTTGTTGTGTTCACATTGGTTCTCGCGGTTCTCGCAATAAAGGTGGTTCTCGCATGAACCCTACCCTATTAAATATACCCATTTTTAAATTTATACCTTTTAAAACTTACATTACGATATGAGAGTTTGGAGTGTAACGCAAAAGAGAAGTGTATAATGATCATATTATAATCTGTATTTATTACACGAGTAATTATACAACTTTAAGTATTTTGAATGGGTATATTTGATAATAATTGCTTTGGTCAGGTAAACATGGTATTACGTAAGTTTTCAGAGATATAATATATAAGCTACTCGATCTCGGTTCAAAAATAAGCTCAAAACGAGCAGAGCTTAAACAAGCCCGAGCCTAAAAACAAACTTGTTTAGTAAACAAGCCCGGTATATATATAATTATAATTAATATATTAGTGTGAGGTTCATTGGGGAACACTAAAAAAGTGAGGAACAGTGGGGAACCGACTCAAATGAACTCCGATTGGACTCATTCCAGCGGCGTTGGAACCGGCTCGTCGAACCCTAACTAGGATCTCTTAACCCTAAACCCTAAATCATAACCCATGAACCCTAAATATATTAGGGTTTGGCTTTTAGGGTTTAGCTTTAGGGTTTAGTTTTAGGGTTTAGCTTTAGGGTTTAGGGTTTAGCTTTAGGGTTTAGCTTCAGGGTTTAGCTTTAGGGTTTAGCTTTAGGTTTAGCCTTTAGTGTTTAGCTTTTAGGGTTTATAGTTTAGATTTTACGGTTTAGCTTAGGTTTTAGCCTTATTTTTTAGCTTTAGGGTTTAGAGTTTAGGAGTTAGGATTTAGGGTTTAGGGTTAAGAGATCTTAGTTAGGGTTCGACGAGCCGGTTCCAACGCCGCTGGAATGAGTCCAATCGGAGTTCGTTTGAGTCGGTTCCCCGCTGTTCCCCACTTTTTTAGTGTTCCCCGATGAACCTTCCCCATATATATTAAATATATATGTAAATAATAATTACTATTTATAAAATTATGAAAAAATAACAAAAACTATATATGAAAATAAGAATTATAATTAATATAAATTAATTAATAATTAATAAACACGCCGAGCCCAAGAAGCTACCTACAGGCCGAGCTTGAGCTTTAGAAACAAAATCGAGCCGCGCTCCAGCTTTCATAAATTAAACGAACTAAACCTCGAACTCAGGCTCGGCTCGTTTGCAGCACTAGCACAAGACCCACACATGTTTTTCATCTTTAGTTTCTATAGTTGAACTTATAGCTCAGGTTCAAACCGACTACATTATGGACTCAAAATTTGCATGGATACTAAATTGTCAAGAAAATGATTGTAGATGGTGCCTTAATTGGGGCCAAATGTTGCTATATTAAAGCGCGCGTCTACATAGATAAGTATAACTAAAGCTTACACAAATATCGCCTTAGATAACAATAATTTCAGTTGTACCTTTAATTCACGAATCAACTTCCCTTGAGTAGTTTCCCACACTTTGATTGTACAGTCTTGAGATCTGTACCAAGAATAAAGTTTTAATAAATGTTGTTACTTGTAAATTGCGTTTATTGGTGTTTATATAATAATGCGAGTTAATTTATCTATGGGGAAAAACGCATTGAGAGTAATGAAAAATATAATTATAGTTTGGTATAGCATATATTATATACCCTGTATATATGAATCCATCTCCACCCCATTTTACACAAGTTACAGCAAGAGTGTGGCCACTAAGACATATAACACTTCTCCTTAACGTAACATCCCATATTCTTGCATCACCGTCTTTGCTAGAGCTGACAAAGCGACGACATGGTGAGCTGAGGTGTAATGGTTCCCAAGATATACCGGTAATCCATTTCTTGTGTCCCTGAAACGTTGTAAAATTAATAAATCAGTCCGCAGAGAAAAAAAAAACATATTCATGCATCTTAATATCAAAATTTTAACAAATTTAACAGAGTAAAGTACAAGAGTGGTCCCTGTGGTTTGCACTTTGTAACGCATTAAGTCCACAGCCAACAAATCTAAAGGTTTTAGCAGGGTCCAAGTTAGGGACTAAACACGTTACAAAGTGCAAACCACAGATCCATGCAGTTAATGCGATAAAATATCGGATATTGGTCAAGGACCGATATTTGAGATATAGGTTATCTCGGTGAGATATCGGTGGGATATCGGTAATATTAATATAATGAAGGATTTATATATATAGCAATTTACCACTAATAATTCAGTGATATATCGGTGATATATCAGTCATATCGGTCAAATATCGGTGATATATCGGTTATATCGGTCAATATCGCCGATATTATCTGTACTGATATTCTGACCGATATTTGACACCGATATTTTACTAGGGAACCGATATAACCGATATATCACCAATATTAACTGCATAGGTACTTTTGGAAAAAAATTGGCGACTAAACGTGTTACAAAGTTCAAACCACAGGGACTATCTGTGTACTTTTGGATAGGGACCAAATCCAAAATTTTGGTAAACCACAGGGACCATCCGTGTACTTTACTCAATTTTAAAAGATCATGCAAGTAAAAGTTATAAATATCGATTTTTTAGTTCACAATAAGGTGTATCTCAGTATAAAATAAATCATAACCAAGAAAACTCGCTTTCACCAATAAATAACATATTTCAAAATTTATTATGAATTCTTTCTGGATTAGGTGAAGATAGTTAAAAAGATCTTACGGTGAGCAGATTGCCAGACGGTTTTCCGGTCAGTGGGTCCCAGCATTGTAGTTCTCCAGACTTGCTTCCACTAACAAGATGCTTACCGTCTGGTGACCAAGCGATACAAAGAACCCAATTCTTGTGCCCTAAATAAACGTGCAACACGATAATTAAAGATCTCGCGTTATTAGTATTTGACTATTCGGTACAGCTTTACATACAAGTTCTGTTATAGTAAAGAAATCCAGATGAGCTATAATGCGCTTGTTATACCGAAGTTTTAATAAAGAAATCAATGTCAAATATTTGTTTTTTCGTCTCTTTAAGCAAAGTAAAAAATTTATGCTAGTATCTAACCTGTACAAGTGAACAGGGGTGTTTGGGTATTTAAGTCCCACAGGCGAACCGTTGTGTCACCTGAACCGCTAGCCAAGTGTTGTCCATCAGGACTAAAAGCAACTGAAAGTACAGCCTCTGTGTGACCTGCAACAGCAAAATTACAAAGATCCGTTAGGAACCACCCTTTATTGCGAGAACCGCGAGAACCAATGTGAACACAACCAAAAATGCCTAAAAATAGCTAAAAAACACACAAAAAACTTTTTTTTTAATATTTTTTATAAAAAAATCGCTACTTTTAGTAGCCAAAAATATTAAAAAAAATTAGATTTTTTTTATTCTTTTAGGTTTTTTGGGGGTTTAGTTTTTAGCATTTTAGCTTGGGGGGGGGGGGGGGGGGGGGGTAGGTTTTTTTAGCTATTTTAAGGTTGTGTTCACATTGGTTCTCGCGGTTCTCGCAATAAAGGTGGTTCTCGCATGAACCTTACCCTATATATATATATATATATATATATATATATATATATATATATATATATATATATATATATATATATATATATATATATATATATATATATATAGGATAATGCTAGATAAAAAACTCTAAAATTCTTAGAAAACTCTGGAAACCCCAATGGGAAGCCATTTTTACCCAACCTCCCGACATTTTTTTTTTTTTTGAAAAAAATTACACATGTAATATACATGTTTTAGAGTGTTTTGGGCCAAAAAAAACAAAAAAGCGCCGAAGGGATTTTTAAAAAAAAAATAAACAAATTTCAGCTCCTAACACGTGTTAAGCAAAAAAGACATAATTTCGCTGAAAATTGCTGAAACTTGTTTTTTTTTTTTTTAAATATCCCTTCGGCGCTTTTTTGATTTTTTTGGCCCAAAAGTCTTAAAAACATGTATATTACATGTGTTATTTTTTTCAAAAAAAAAAATGTCGGAAGCTTGGGTTTTCTCGGGTTTTTTATATATATAGGGTTTTCTATCTAGCCCTACCCTATATATATATATATATATATATATATATATATATATATATATATATATATATATATATATAGAGTAAGGTTAACATACAAAAAGCCTTATCATACATCACGTAGGAGACAATGGTAACCGTTGGATCAGGGGTATAATCACGCATGGGACCACATAATCACGCATGGGATCACATAATCACGCATGGGACTATAATCACGCACGTTCTATGATAATAACGCACGTTATATTTTTTGTCATGTATGTTAATGTAGGTTAAGCCTTGAAGTACAATATACTTTCTCTCTCTCTATATATATATATACACACACGCACACATGCTTTATTGCTTACAAACAAAAAAACTAAAAAGATCCACAAAATACAATAAATATACCAGCAATTGTAGAAGAACAACGATTAACTGGACGAATGCGGAAGACAGCCTGGGGTTGATACACTATTGTGACTGCCTTCTCCACAGAAACTGAAAAAAAGTCACAATGGTGTTAAATATTTGGCAACCAAATAATACAACAAAAAAAGTTTTGACACTATATTACACTTGTTTACCTTTATGCTTCTGCAAATACTCGCCCAGTTGTACAACAAGCTCTTTGTCGGATATATAAAAGGCATAAGGCAGCTTCTCCTCCTGAAAGAACCAAACGCTTAAAGTTTTATTGATCGTTTTGGAAGACGAAAAGAATGTAATATTTTGGAAAGGACAAAGTGTACAATAACTGCCCTTCAACTCTAGAAGTGTTCACAATCCGGTATGGATGGATCTGACAAATATTCTTGACCGAACCGACCAGGTTGGGTGGGTCAACCACACCAGCTGGTTTGGCGGTTCTGTTTTAATGGTATGAACCAACTTTTTATTTTTTTCAAAATCATTAGTTTGTATTAAAAGTTTTAAAATGATAACGTAGTTCATGGTTGTAATGCATTAACATAACTACATATTCCGAAAACAATATAGGTTAAATATTTGGGCGGTTCCGTCAATTTCAACAGTTTTCTTAACACCCCGGTTAAATTCTATCTTTCACTACAATGAAGCATAGTTGTTAATGGCGAATAGCGACAAATAGCGATAAGGTACCTATATGCTACATAGCGAATAGTAATAAGTAGCAGGAGCTATTTTATAGATAGCGATACACTAGAATTTAAAAAAAAAATTAATATGTACATTATATCAAAATGAGTGGGAGTTGGCTACAAAGTCCATTTTTCCTACAAAGTGTAAAAAGTTATAAAAGACCATAATGTCGACCATATAACACACTCAAAACCCACAAATAACACAGTGGGGATTACTAAAACACCATATTTGTGGGTTTTGTGTTGTGTTTTGTTGATAAGGCTTTGATTATCGAATGACTAGTATTACTGTGTTTTATGTAGATGATCATGTTGTGTTTAATATTCATAGCTGTACGATGGTGTGTTTGAAGTTTTTAAGGATTGTTAGAGTTTGGATATTGTGTTTTAGTGATCTTGCTTGTGTTATTTGTGGGTTTGGAGTGTGTTTTATGGCTGAAATTGTGGTGTTTTATAACTTTGTACACTTTGTAGGAAAAATAGACTTTGTAGCCAAACCTCACCCCAAAATGCCCTGGTATATACGCACTTTTACATGTATTTAACAAAAACCTAAAAACCAGCTAATTTATAGCTATATTTAATTGCTATTTATGTTGAAAAAAAAAAAGAAAAAAAGGCCGCTATCTATCGCTACAGACCATATAGCGAGCATGGACCTATACGCCACGCTATTCGCTATAGCGGTCGTAGCGATCGCTATTGACAACTATGCAATGAAGTGCTTGTAACCAATTGCAATGAACAAATACATTCCCATCAATCATATAAAACACAACCAATTGTACTACATCTTTCCTAAGTACCCTTATTTCACACAATTTCAGAACTAGGTAACTCTTTCACTTTGACATAACTATTATAGTTACATGATTTAAACCATAGTCACCTAATTCGCAGTTCGCTTCGGTTCGGGTTCGCGATTCGCTAGATGGCACGAATTCGGTACGGAGGGGGTAGGTTCATTTCAGTACGATCCGGTACGGTGTACCTAATTCGCGGTTCGCTCCGGTACGATGTACCATTGAGACCGTTGTTTCGTGTTTAGTGATAAGGTAGTAGAAAATTAAAAAAATAGCTATTCATAATTTATATATATTTATAAAGTTTATTTTATATTTTTTATGTATAAATTTATAAGTTTGAGGACAAAATGTGAACTAGTGAAGATAGAGGAGGTTAAATGTTCAAATTAGTAAACTAATTTTACACTTTATATGTAAAAATTAAAGTTTTAGGGATTAAATATAAAGTGGTAAAAGATAAAGGGTTTGAATGTAGTTTCTAAACTTATTAAAAACCTAAAGCTGAAACGCAAGTTACGGCCGCCAATCTCCTCCTTCCTATTTTCTGGCCGATATTGCAGCACTGGCGCCGGAAATCTCCGTCAGTTGAAACGCTCTGGAAACACAAACTGGAACAATCTGGATAAACGAATTGAAACGACAAACCAAACCCTAAATTCGCGAATTGGTAGCGATTTGGATCGTATACGAATTTCGTATGGTACAAAACGTACCAATTCGAAATTCGTGTTATTTTGAGCGAATTCTGTGACTATGATTTAAACATCAAAAATCATCAAAAGGAATTTGTAATTTCTTCTCATTATCCTACTAGCTATAGCCTAATCCTTTCCTTAGATTCTAATTCAAATAGAGTACATGACTTCAACAAAAAAAAAAGAATCCTAATTCATTGTATGCCCTCAGTCCATTCATCATTTACAATCCTATGACTTGCTATCTAAATTCCTCTGGCTGTTTTTCTCTCTCTAAAATGTTCTCTCAGCTGCTAGGGTGTTAGACGGGCTATTTTACCCAATGATCTGATCAAAAAAATAATAACAAATAAGTTTAAAAAAACTGGCAAGTCATAGTTGTTAAAAGCCATCGCCTCTTGCGCCTAGGCCCAATTTCTTAGCAAGGCGAGGCAATTGCGCCTTAAGTCAAGACAATTGCGTCTTACGTCAAGACAATTGGCCTTTAATTCTCCGAGGGACGGTTCATGCGCATATTCCAACAAGATTCCTACATTCTGGAGAGTTTCTGGCCAAATTCTCTAAATTCTGGCAAGATTCCAGCTAGATTTCTACTTTTATCTAACGGCAACTATTTTTCTACACTTATAAACTAGCATTTTATAACTTTTGGTACTAAAAGACGATATTAAATATATCATAGCTTTAGTTTTATTTTAGAGTTAAATGCCATTTTAGTCCCTGTGGTTTGGGCCATTTTGCCAGTTTAGTCCAAAGGTTTCATTTTTAACCTGTGGGTCCAAAAAGGTTTCACAGTTGCCATTTTAGTCCACTTGGTTAACTTCATCCATTTTTTCTGTTAACGAGAAGGCCAATTCGGTCATTTTGTATGTAATTCTGTTAACTAAAAGAGCAATTCCGCCATATAAAATGACCGAATTGGCCTTCTCGTTAACAGAAAAAAAGGATGAAGTTTATCCAGTGGACTAAAATGGCAACTATGAAACCTTTTTGGACCCACATGTTAAAAATGAAACCTTTGGACTAAACTGGCAAAATGGTCCAAACCACAGGGACTAAAATGGCATTTAACTCTTTATTTTATTTGAAGAATAGTATTAATTTTCTAATATATAAAAGTATTTTAAGTTTTTTTTGCTGTACGCTTTTTTTTCTCAGGCCCGCGCTTTTTTTGCGACTTGCGCCTAGGCCCCAGGCGAGACCTATGCGCCTTGAGTGCGCCTAACGCCTTTAATAACTATGGCAAGTATAAACTGCATTTGAAATAATTTGATACTAAAAATCTTACCTTGATAGAAACAAGTTTTTATTTCTCAAGTACAGATCAGAAATGCGTATGACGGGCATCCTATAAAACTGCCCGTGGTAACGCATTAACAAAAAACATGCCAGGTTTTTTTTTTATCAACAATATACCCATAATGTTCTCAAAGAATCCCGAACCAAATTAAGTTTATTTATGTGTCAGTATTTATCTACACTGCTTAGCACAATAGGCAATACTTCCTCTATCTATTCAAACATTACACATCTGATTATAAAGTGTTGCAGAGGCAGTAAGTAATATTGAAAAATGCTTATAAATTTGGAGTTGCTATATGCTGTCTGTCATTACTAATCTAACAAAACGTTTTCTTCATAACTCATAACAACTCATAAGCCTGTATGCATCTTCGATTAGAATATCATCAGAAACAAACAATTAAGAATAAATTTCAATAGAGAATAGAGATATAGAAAAGATGATTGAAGTTTACATTGTTAAGCAGCTGGTTAACCATCTGGTGAAGCTCCTTAGGACCAACGCTTTGAGGAAGATACATGGAAGCACCCAGTGGGTTTCCTTCAGGGTCTGCTAACTGACACATGACATTGTTATTCATATTCACCTCCTTTGATTCTTCTCTTGCTTCCATCTTCGTCTTTTAGGTTTTTCAAAACTCTGTTAGAGCGAGACGAAAGGTTTGTTTCTAGGGTTTTGGCTGGGGTTTATACTTAGCTTTGTTATACGAGTTAACTTTCGTTTTGCACAGGCCATTTTAACGGGTTGTAGGGCTGGCAATAGGTCAACCCAATAGGTTAAGACACGAATACCATAAGACACGAACCCGAAACACGTAAACACGAACACAACACGAAATCTTATCATATCAGATTTTCAAAACACGAACATAAACCTGTTAATAAACAGGTTACACGAAACGACATGTTAAGACACGAAAAAATTACCAACGTATCATACGACCTGTTTAAGACACGAACATGACCTATTAAGACACGAACACGACCTGTTTAAGACACAAACACGACTGAATCGGGGAAGCTATGAACCGGATTGGGAATTGTGGTGTTTGTGAGAGAGATTTAAAAATTAGGGTTTGGATTGTTGAAAAAGAACCGCGTGTTTGTGTATAATTAATCCCAGGTCCCACGACTGATGACCCCATGTCCACACCCACATATAATATTTTATATTTTTTTAGTTATTAACATGTACTTAACGGGTCTTGACAGGTTAACGGGTACGAAACCTGTTAAGGTCTTATCGTGTCGACCTCTTTTAGACACGAAACCTGTTAAGGTCAAACACGAAACATGATAACTTCGTGTAGGTTCGTGTCGTGTTATCGTGTTCGTGTCAGAGTTGCCAGCCGTATGGGTTCGAGTCGCTGACAGCGGTGCCTTAGTGCAGTGAGTTTTCTTTAGATAAATAGGATTTTAATAATTTGAATGAGCTCTTTTTGGCCGATAATAATCCCAACTCAGTTAATTACCCACAATAATCCGAACTCTTCCATTTTGTTTGTAAAATAGTCCGCCATTAATAAAACATAATGGAGTTAAGTTTTTTTTTTCCAAATTACAAACCGATGTTTTCGGTGTTTTGATCAGAACGAGGATACGAGGCTATTGATGTAAAACTTACCTCGAAACAGTGTTTTAGACGACGAAAACGGTGCTTCAATTCGGGTGTTTGAACTTCTAATTAACAAAAATCAAGTCGTTTAGAGCATTGTTTCGAGGTAAGTTTTACATCAATCGACTCGTATCCTCGTTCTGATCAAAAGCCCGAAAACATTGGTTTGTAATATGGAAGAAAAAAAAACTTAACTCGGTTATGTTTTTTTAACGGCGGACTATTTTACAAACAAAATGGAAGAGTTCGGATTACTGTGGATAATTAACTGAGTTGGAATTATTATCTGCTAAAAAGAGCCGGTTCGAATTATTAAAATCCATCAGCGTCGTCTATGCTCATGGGTATGGGTAGCTTTTTGCCATTAGATTTTCCTATGTGATCACCGCCTTTCTTGGTTGTTCAAAAAGAATCATTTCTCTTGTTTTTTAAGGCAATTTTTCCTAGGTGATAAGGCCTTTGTTAGTTGTTCAAAAAAAATTATTTTTCTTATTTTCTTTTACACTAATAATTCTAAACTACTTCCTTAGTATAAGTTTAAACATGAGACCTACTCTCTTTTAAATTAATAAAAGTTTTAAAAAACTATATATATAATTATAATATTAAAACCTCTTTGTCTGGACTTAAACTCAGGACCTCCAAGAGAAGCAAAGCTTCTCACCTCTCTCTTAACGACTAGTCCAAAAGATCATTGGTAAGAAAAGTACTATTCCTTAAGTTTATTTTTTAATATATAGATTAATAAAAGTTTTAAAAAACTATATATATAATTATAATATTAAAACCTCTTTGTCTGGACTTAAACTCAGGACCTCCAAGAGAAGCAAAGCTTCTCACCTCTCTCTTAACGACTAGTCCAAAAGATCATTGGTAAGAAAAGTACTATTCCTTAAGTTTATTTTTTAATATATAGATAATATATAGTTTTTAAAACAAGCACCTTTACTCGTTAGTAACAAAAGTATATTATCATATATAGCATGTAGACACAAGTTAAACACCATAAGTAATTTAGAACAGGGTCATCTCCGAAAATCACAAAAAATATGTTGGTCCTGTACGAGATAAAAAAATTTGGGCCCTATCCATAAATCTCCACACATTCAAATAATCAAAGTCTAAACAATAATTTCTAAACATTGGTAAATTGGACCACAAAATCACAAATCAAAAATTTTGAAAAGGCCTAAAAACGTTTTTGGTTCATAAATCCAGACCCTTTAAGATTTTTCTAAAAATCATATTGATTTTATATATACATAAATAGGACAAGGATAAATCGAAAACCCACTCCAGTTGACTAAACCCAAGAAACCCAACATCTACCATTGATTAGAAGAGATGGATGGTTGTGATGTGTTTGGGTATTATCTCTCCTACTTTTTATTATATTAATCAATAAATCTAAACAATAATTTCTAAACATTGGTAAATTGGACCACAAAATCACAAATCAAAAATTTTGAAAAGGCCTAAAAACGTTTTTGGTTCATAAATCCAGACCCTTTAAGATTTTTCTAAAAATCATATTGATTTTATATATACATATATAGGACAAGGATAAATCGAAAACCCACTCCAGTTGACTAAACCCAAGAAACCCAACATCTACCATTGATTAAAAGAGATGGATGGTTGTGATGTGTTTGGGTATTATCTCTCCTACTTTTTATTATATTAATCAATAAATGGTACATCTAAGGGTAAAATGGCGATATAATCATCTGTCCATCTGACTTCCTTTGATGTGTCCCATTTTTCAATGTGTCCCCTTTTCCAAAGTGTCCTAATTCTCGTGCATCTTTTTTAACATATAATTCAAAATTACATATTAAAAAAAAAAAAAAAAGGCTCTGACAAATTCTTTTTCCAATGTGTTCTCTTTCTCTTGCATCTTTTTCTTATTAAAAAACACTAAAATCTTATTCATGAAATGATGTTTTTTTTTAATTCATATATATTAACGAAAAAAAAGTGTCAACTTCTTCATACAGTTGAACCCTAAACTTTGTATTTTGGAAATTCTTGGTGTCTTCCAGACATTTTTGTCAAAAATGTAACAGACATTTTTGATTTGATTGTTACAAAAAATGTAACGGGCATTATTTATGTAACACAAAAAAACGTAATTGGCATTATTTAGGTAACACAAAAAATATAACATGCTTTTTTTCTTCGATTGTTACATTTCTAACACCCGGTTACATGGTGTTACATAAAAAAAGCCTAGATCTTGGAGTTTCATAACTAAGACGCATAAAATTGTTATGAGAATTGTTACATCAAAAATATAACATGCATATAAAAATATAACTTTATTAACAAGAATCAAACAACAACAGATTTTTTAGATTCAATCACCGTAACAATAAACAAGAAAGTAACTTAGATTTTAATCCAATACATAAGAACTTAAAATCAAATTGTTTCCATTTGTTCCGATCTGAAAAAAAAAATCAAATTGTTTACATAAGAACAAATTTTACACAAAAAAAATGAAAAAATCAGTAATAAAAAACAACATATCCAGAAAACAAGAACTAAAAAACATTCAGCTTCTTGAACAAAAAAATAAAAAAAAAGTTGCAGATCTACAAATCACAAAAAATGAAGATCTATAAAACACAAAAAAAATGCAAATCTGAAAAAAAAAAAAACCCTGAAAACAAACATACTTATGGATCTGGAGGATCTTTTAGATCTGGAACCACCGCCGGATCATGAAACCACCATCGGATCTTGAAACCCTTATTGAGGAACTACCCGAGCCCACCTTACAAATCTATTGAACCACTCAAAGAACTAAATCCGCAAAGAAAAACAGTGGTTTTGGTGATGATTTATGGTGGATTGATGAATATTTGGTTTGCCAAGAAACCGGATCTTGAACTACACCGTCACCGGGTTGTTACGCTTGTAGATCTAGAGTTTTGGTGGTTGATTATGAATGATTTTGATAAGAAGAAGAATTTTGGTGGTTGATTTAGATCTGGAAGTGTGTGTGATTTAAGAGAGATAAAGAGAAGTGTGTGTGATTTAAGAGAGAGAGAGGTGTGTATGATTTAAGAAGAAATGTCTGCACAAAAAAGCTGGAAAATGGTTATGAGGAAAGAAGAATGAGGGGCAAGTACAATTCATAATTAATACTCCAGAGGAGAAAAGAAGCAAACACCAAACATTGTGCCGTCTCTCATACACATCTAGTCAACATTAGGGGAAAATGACGAAATTACCCTTGTCTCATTTTTATACATAAGGTGATGTGGCTCAATCCTAGCCATATGTGTGAGTTTTCAGGGTTTACTCAACTGGAGTGGGTTTTCTCCTTATAATTAGCCTACATATATATATACAGGATAAGGATCATTACAGAACACTAATTATTGCGAGAACAAAAAGAACAACTCTAAATCACAAAATTTTGGGATGTAAGGTTCATATTTCTTAAATTTTGTATTTCCTACATTCATATGTGTATTATATATACATAAAAAAAAATCATATATTTTTTCCCTACACGTAGTCTACATACATGTATGTAATTTAGCCTACATATAACCTACATGTGTGTAGGATTTTAAAAAACTCAAGATTTTTCACATTTTGTTTTAAATTCTAGTGTGAGAAACAATAAATGTTACATTTATAACATTTTTATTTACTTTTTAGGTTTTTAGAATTGAAAAAAATAAGTGATGCATTTTGTTCTGCGTGTTTTCGCAATATTTAGTGTTCTGCATAGAACCTTCCCCTATATATATATATATATATTAAAAAAAGTTGGGCCCTATTTTGATTTGGGCCCAGAGCAGTCACCCACCCGACACTTGCTCTGGGTCGGCCTTGATTTAGAAGTAACATTGCTACGCATAGGCATAGTTAGATAATTTTGACTTATTTACTTGGGAAATTTTACTCATGCTCCACGAACTAGTTGGTATCTATACCTCATGCTCGGTATTTTTGGTTGATTAAATCATTTTTTATCAAAGATTAACATGATAATCTTGTCGATGAAAGTGCATATACCTCATATGGATTTAGACAAGATAGCAACAGTACCTCCACTTGCACGCCTCTAGTTATTGACAAGAGCATCTCACTAGAAAAAGAAGTAAGTCGAAGAGGATGAGGTGGAAGATGATGGATTGAGAATGGTGGAGAGGTGCTTTCGTTTTGACATGAGAATTTCCATAATATAAAGTTAAGGGTTCAATGTGTTTTATGGAAGAGACCAAGAATTTCCAAAATACAAAGTTTAGGGTTCAATGTGTTTTATAGAAGAGAGCAAGAAGTTCCCATATATAAAGTTAAGGTTCAACACTTCATTTGACACATTTTAATTCCTTTACAAACATTACGTGAACCACAAACGCTCTCTTCGATTTTGTAGTTGGCCATATCTTACTTTTCTTAATTTACAGTGACCCATATTGCACTACTGCAATCCACCTTTCAATTTCGGTCCAGATAATGGTCTACCCGATCAAATACCAGTCCGCCCAAAAACAGGCGCATCTCATTGGGTTGGTCTCGCTCCTGTTCAATCGGCTTGTGGCCCACCCGTAAAATGTCTAAACATCACAATGTTTATACTAAATATGAAGCCATGAAAGTACCAAATAAATGCATATAATTTATATGTGATGTGTGTGAGTAGATATATATTTTTGGGGTTTTTCTTACACAAATAGTTGTTTAAATTATAAAAATTATTTAAATTTTTACACAACTACACACAATTAGGCAAGTGTACCTCATTTCGTAGCATAGTATAGTGTGGCAAAAATCAAGTATCGACCCAAGGACTCGGTGGCTCTGACTACTTAATCTTTGTTGTTTAGTTGATCATAAAAGTAAGGTGTTATGTGCAAATACATGTAAATGACATAAAGTAACTAAAAACATAAAAATAAAAGGGTATGAAAAAAACTAATTAAAATAAATATCACTTTGTCTTTAAATCTCCTTTTTCTACAAAATATATAACTTTTGCAAATAGTTTAGTAGTGAGGTAATGCGGGGTTTTTATCGTGAAATGATAAGACCACATCGGGCGAAAGCCCCCGAGACTCGATATACTTAGCATAAAATGGAAAAACCACATAGAGCGAACGTATCCCACTACTTCTACAATTAGCCGAGCTAAGATCCACTAGCCCCCGCATAAGTCAGAATTAAAGTCCCAACCATAACCACGTAAAGTCCCAATACCCCACATAGGGCGAACATGTCCCACAAGATACTTGTAAAACTAGTTGAGATAAGATCCACTAGCCCTCACATAAGTCGGAGTTGAAGTTATCCCAACCATAATCACGAGGTTAGGGGTGTGTAAAAATTTAAATCAGAAACTAAACCCGAGTTATCGAAAATTCTGAACCCGAAATATCTGAAAACCAGGATATCCGAAATTGTTGGATTCATCACATAAGTCGGAGTTAAAGTCATCCCAACCATAACCACGAGGTTAGGGGTGTGTAAAAATTTTAAATCGGAAACCAAACCTGAGTTATCGAAAATTCTGAACCCGAAATATCTGAAAAGTAAGATATCCGAAATTGTTGGATTCATATAAGGTTTTTAGAAATTTCAGATATTTTGAATATCCCGAATTATCCGAAATACTTTTGTACAAAATATTAAATAATAAAGAGTAAGTGGAGTTTTGGGTTTTATCCATTTATAATGCTCTTAGTCCCTGACGTTTCAAGTTCTAACGAGCTTTGTCTCTAGACCTAACACTCATTAACTTCTCTGCTAACTTCCCTCATGTGCCTTTACGTGAGGGGTGCATTTGTTCTTTCACGCTTCAATGTAGTCTTCAAGAATTCACCTAAATGAAACCCTACTCAACCTCATCGGAACCTGATATACACGAAATTACACATGTTTTTAGTTATGAATTTTCTTTACATTTTGTATGGGTTTTCACTTCAAATTCATGTGGAATATTTATTTCTTTTTTGAAACATTGAATTTGTAGGAAATGGTGAAGAATCAAGCCAACCGGTTTGAAAACGGAGTTTGGAACGAAGAGTTGGTGAAAGAAAGAAGGCTGGAAATGAGTAATTTAATCTGCAAAAATCACCTATTGAGGACCGCAACTAACCCAATAAAACAAAGAAAAGGACACTCTAAGGACCTCATGGGGCTTGGCCGGGGTCCTAAAGCAAGTTAATATTAATTCAGTTTTAAAAAGCGTCGAGGACCTCAAGGGAGGTTGCTTGAGGTCCTCAACCGACCTTAAAATCATGAAAATCGGGTTTTGTTGTTATTAAGCCCCATTGAGGTGTCTGGAAGCCATAATACGAATTCTACAACTCTGAGAGACGTATTTGGGAGCTTTTGGAACGTTTTTCAAAGACTTAGAAGCTTAAGATTGAAACGCGTTTAAGTTGGTTTCACTTCCCATTACGTTTTTCTGCGGGTTTCATTTGTTATTGACAACGTGCATCTAGATGTTTGCTATGATTATTTGTTTTGACATGTTTGTGATCATTATGAGTAACTTAATGTTTTAAGCTACCTGGGTTTATATGAACTTGGAACTATGTTTTGGTTCTTTGGTTTGATTTATGACTAAATTGTGATGATTTAGGTAATCCTGTTATGATTCCGTTTATGAAGTTGAGTGTTGGTCTTGGTTGTGGTTGTCAGTTTTGTTTAATGATTTTGTTGGCCTTGTCTAAATTCAATTAAATCATTTATTTGTTGTTGATCGGTAAGTTTTTGGTCTAGAGCTTGTGATTAAAGATAAGGTAAGTAAATTTAAAGCATTTAAAATCAACTAGGTAAGGTATGCATCCTATATTAGCATTATAAATAAAATCATAATAATATTGAAAACTAGGAGAATTCAAAGTTTGAGTTCCATATGATGAAATATTGATGGGTTGGTTCACAAATTGGGTCAACTCTTTATACACGGACTTTCTTGAATATTCATATACAAGTTTATATAGCTCCTGATAGTCGATTCAACTTTCAAGTTTCAACAATACTTTAAGAGGACACTTGAAGATTATTTTAAAGTAATTATGGGAATCAAGCAATTATACATATTATTTTTATTGTTTTATTTGTTCTTAAGCTATGTAAAGTATATTTTGCACTCTGAATTTTAATCAATTTTCACCTTTTTATGGAACTTTCAGTCCAATTTTAAGTAATACCAGTCATTAGAGTGGAAATCAAGGTACTCGTTATTGAATGGTGCTGAGGTGGCGGAAGAAGAAGCGCATTAGACGAGCAAGAGAGACTGTTTGGTTGTTTGCTAAGATGACAAAACGGATCCCATGTAGTTTGTACTGTCAGCCGATGAATCTATTATGATACTATATTTGGTTTATGAAGTAGTAAAATTTTATTATAGCAATCACAAAAAATATATTACTATTTAATGCTTTTGAACAATGTAGTCTATTCTTTTATTTATACACTTATATGGGATAATAATTTCTTAGAAATAATTTCGATATGTTCATTATAAACGTATAAAGTTTTTTGACAATACCTTAGAAAAATATTATTTTGTCTGTCCTGTGAAATTCACGGGAATTAGCACTAGTATAAAATATAATATAATGCTGAACAAAATAAGATAATGCATAGAAAAAAATGCACAATGAATCTCAAAAAAAGACACACTTGCGAAAACATAAAAAACACAATGTCAAATAAAAAGACACAATGACCTGAAACAAAAATTCTAAAATCTACAAGCTAAAAATTCAAAAGCGAAAACCTAAAATCTAAGATTGTAGAGTTCGACGAGACGGTCCAGTGCCGCTTGAATGAATTCAATCGGAATCCGTTTGATACTCTTCATACAACTTCCTAGTTTTAGGAGACTATGTATATGAACCCAACCTGTTTTATATATTCTATTTTTGTTATAAAACTCTATCATATAACACATTGTGTAATATTATAGTAAACAATATATGTAATTAAGTATAAGAGGCTTGTAAATGAACCGAACGAATATGAATAGACACATGTTTGTGTTTGTTTATTTAATTTTAACCGAACACGAACATATAGTTAAATATTTTTTTGTTCATGTTGGTTCCTTACGAAAATAGGCATGTTCGTGTTCGTTCATTAATTTAAAACCTAAATGAACAATTCACGAACGTAAACAAACAAATTTAAATAAACGTAATCTAACAAACAATAAACAATACTAATAAGCATAATTAAACAAACATACACAAAATCAAATGAACATAATTGACAAAACATAAACGAATAAAACAAACATAAAGTAATTTTTTTATATGTAACTTTTTAATTAATTACGATAAGTTCCATTGAAAACCCCAAATTTTATCTCTAAAAAGCTCAATACCAATTGGTTATATTTATACTAGATTAGGGAACTGTATATTACACATGTTTGAAAAAAAATATTAATTTTAAATAACATGTCATATAGTTCTTAAAACCTATAGTTCATTAGAATTTGACACGTGACATAAAATATTTAATATGAGAAAGAGATGATAGAACCAAATTTTAGATGGCTTACATAGCTGACACGTGATAATAAAATGAACATATGTCGAACTTACCCCCTTGAAATTTTAATTATAACTTCCATATAATTATTTGTACATATAAATGTTTTAAATCGAATAATTATAACAGATAATTAAATTGTTTGAAAATTTAGTTATAACGATAATATTTATTTGTACATAAATGGTGAAAACTGAATGCGTACGATATAATTTTGAATATGTAAAATTTTACATACTAAGTAAATAAAAAAAGTTATATCTTTAAAAAACACGTGTATTGCACGTGTTAAATATAATGTAATCAGTTAACGCATACGGTAGTCAAGATATGTATTTAAAAAAATGAACTTTAATGTACTATTTACGTATTATAACATTTTACTTAGTTTTTTTATTTATTATTGTGTTAAATTGTTAAATAATTTTTTCAAACCAAACAATTGTTCTTTGTTCATTCAACATCATTACAATGACAAACATTTATACGTCTATTTTATAAATGCTAAATATATTACTAATCATCGTATGAAACGCCAGTTAATTAAGAACGTCTAACTCTAGTTTTATTGGGTTGTTTTCGTTTCAAAACTCTAAATAATTGCAAGACTTTTAAAACTTCTAATAAACAATCATTTTATTTATTTATATATTTTTACATATAACATTATTTAAAGGTACTTTATCATTTATTATATGTATTTTTTTATTGTATATATGTTAAGAGCACTTTTATCATTTTTTATATGTAATTTATAATACATATATGTAAATTAGTTTTTTTACACAATATCGAGCAAAATATAACATAATGCCAAAAAATATAACACAATGTCAAAGAAAAAAGATACAATGAGTCACAAAAAGACACAATGAAGCAAATATAGAAAAGACACAATAGTAAATAAAAAGATATAATGATGTAAAAAATTTAAAATCTACAGACTAAACATCTAAACACAAAAACCTAAAATCTCACATCATAGAGTGTTCATTTAGACGCTCTCAATGCCGCTTGAATGAGGTTAATCGGAGTCCGTTTGATACCCTTCTTACGACGTCTTATTTTTAGGAGACTTTATATTTGATCCTAACCCTTTACAAATACATATAATTTGGTTATTACAAATATGTAAACTTGTGGTTACATATATTTAATCATAAAAATACATTTTACAAATGATAAAAGTACTGTTAAATAATCTTTAATGTATAATAATGATTATTTATTAGAAGTTCTGAAAGTTTTGCAATTATTTAAAATTTTGAAATGAACTCAACCCTTTATTATAAAAAATTATAGATTGTTAGTGTATTAAGATAAACTTTTTTGTTTTAGGTTTTTATTTATGTATTTAATATTACTTGTATTTTCACTTATATTTTTATATTAAAAATATTATTTATGTTCATTTTATTATTACCGTAACAGTTGCGATTTGCATATCAATTTTAGTTTAATTTAATTAATCCATCTTATAAAGTAAATACAAGATAAATATATATGAAAAATAAAAGGGTAAAAGACAAAAAAATAAAATTCATGAGATTAAAATAATTTATATACATTTATTATCTCCAACATTAATTTAATTAATCCATCTTATAAAGTAAATACATGCTAAATATATATGAAAAAGGGTAAAAGACAAAAACATAAAGCTCATGGGATTAAAATAATTTATATATATTTATTATCTTTAACATTTTTTATTTGAATTTTATTAACAAATATGATTTATGTCTTTTTCATTTAAGCGAGAAAAAACAATTGAGATCACCTCATAGAGCACGCACCATGTGTCCTTCAAATGATTTCTTTTATTATATAGTATCGATAAGTCGTTAGAAATCCTCTTTTATGTTTACATTTTTATAACTACTTATGTATATATCAAAATTTAAACGAACAAACATAAATGAACGACCATAAACAAATGTAAATAAATGAAAGTAAATGACGAAATAAACGGGCATTCACGAATATAAATAAACGAACAAAATGTGTGTTCATGTTCGTTCACTTACTTAAATGAACAAAAAAATTTGTTCATGCTCGTTCTTTTATTAAATAAACTAACATAAATGAATTTTTTGCCAAACAAGTTCACAAACAATTCATGAATGTTTGGTTCATTGTATCTAAGTACCAAAAGATATGTGTTTTAGCTGTTCTAAGATGTACAAAAAGATCACATAAGTTAATGGGCTTATAGTAGACACAAGTCAAGAGTAGAATTTGATGTGTATGATTTACGGAAAAAAAAAAGTAAAGGAGTTGTAACAAATATTAAATGATTCACGGCAAAAAAGTAAAGGAGTTGCAACAAGTATTAAATGATTCACGGCAAGAAAAACAAATATTAAATAGAAAAAAAAAACAAAATAACATATATAACTTTGTAATTTAATATTCACTAATATTAATGGTATAAATACAATATAATACAATAATTAAAGAAATAAAAACAAATAAAATATCATTAATTGATATAAACGTATATATCATACGTTTCAAAAAGCGACGGTTGCTTCATCATCACCCAATCATCTTTTTCTAATATCATCTTCTTATTCCACAACCTTCTTTTTCTCTACCACCAGAAAATCAAATGAAGCATAACATGATCACTGAACCGGCCACCACCGCCACCACCGCCACCCGTAAAGTCGCTAAACCGGCGGTTTACTTTCTCATCCTCCTCTTGTCTTATTACCTCGGCTATTTATCAGCCCTTATCAAAAATCCATCATATGACCACCCCACCACCACCAAAGTCAACCCACCACCACAAGCCGTCGATGTTGACCACTACCAATTCCAAACTCAGTGTGCCGAACCGATTCCACCTGAACTCGTTCGCCAAACAATCCTAACCCGAATCTTCAACGGGTCATCCCCGTACAACGGTTTCCCTCAACCGCATATCGAACCGTTCTTACGACAAAAAAGAATCAAAGGTTGGGGGTCAACCGGGCTCGTGTTCAAGAACCTTATACAAAAAGTTAAACCCAAAACGATAATAGAAATAGGCACCTTTTTAGGTGCCTCGGCCATCCACATGGCCGAGTTGACTAGTCAACTCGGCCTACAGACGCAGATTCTGTGCCTTGACGATTTTCGAGGCTGGCCTGGGTTACCGGGCCAGTTTCGAGACATTAAGATGATAAATGGTGACACAATGTTGTTGTACCAATTTATGCAAAATGTGGTTCATGTCAATGCAACGGAAAGTATTATATTTTTACCATTTTCGACCGGGTCAACTCTTGAGAGGTTATGTGAGTGGGGCGTGTTGGCGGACTTGATTGAAGTTGATGCGGGCCATGATTTTCACTCGGCTTGGTCGGATATCAATCGGGCCTATAAGTTATTGCGGCCCGGTGGGGTTATTTTCGGGCATGATTATTTTACGGTAGCTGATAATAGAGGCGTTAGAAGAGCTGTAAATATGTTTGCCCGAGTTAACGGTCTTCGAGTCAAGGCTGATGGTCAACATTGGGTACTTGACTCGTTCTAAGAGGACCACTTCATCTATTTACCTTTTGTGTAAATGTATTAAGGGGTGATTCTTGTACATCAAGGTTTTCAATCAACTATCTTCTTTCAAAGCAAAAGTTTTTGTCCATAAGGGCATGAGGTATATCTTAATCTATCTTAACATTATATAAACGTTACATTATCCGTTTTTTCCTTTTTACTCTACCTCATTTTAAGGGAATCGTTTAACCTTTTTAACTGTACCTCACCCACCATTTTTTAATTATTTTAATATTAAATATTTAAATAAATATAAAATAAATAATAATAATAATAATAATAATAATAATAATAATAATAATACCGTTTCATTAACTTCTTAGTTAAAATAAACATCGATAATAAATAACACTAATTTCTTATTCTTTTTTGCCCAATTTAACATGTTAACTAATGGAGGTTTTAACATCTTTAACATGGGAAGAGAGTAACTTATACCCAAGGCCTAAGACTATCCTTTAGGGTAATAGTGTCTTTTTCACTTAATACAAAAATAAAAAAGGAAAATCACCTAAATCAACAACTTAATGAAGAAAAAAAGAGTATCAACCTTTAGTTCTTATCAATATAACTAAAGCATTGGCTAAGATGTTTAGAATTTTATTCATGCTATACACGTGGTCTATTTTTATTTGTCTTTAAAAAAAGCTTTGCTATGGTTGAAATTTAAGTTTGGCTTTTTTTATAACTCTAAAATTTAGCCCGTGCTTTTTAATAGTTATGTTTAACCTGCGCAATTTGACCGACGCTTTTTCTTAACGCTAAAACTTGGTTTGCGCTTGTTATGGAAAGTTGGAAACTATAAAGAATAGGCTAAAATTTGCTATCCGATAAATTTAGTCTAAACTTCACACACGTAATTTTTTTTTGACCCCATTGTATTTTTCAATATTTTTTACGGAATTTAGCCCAGGTTTTACCATCAAAGAGGGTGGTGCTTATCTGTCTTTTCATGATTACCGTATTAAATATTAATCCATTGATTCCATCATTAGTAAAAAAGCTAAAAGTTCTTTCTCTCTTTTTTAACTGCAAATTTGGATCACTAACGGACTACTGAAGTGTCATCGTGTCATCAACGAAATCACCTGATTATATCCATCTCCGCTAAGCTATTAGAGCATTCAGAAATAAGTTTTAAGCGGTCATTATAAAAAATAAACAAAAAACAAAAGGAGTGGGTCCTATATGTTTAATAAAATTCGTTTACTTTAAATTTAAACAAAATAACACTCGTTCACGTTTCATATATATAAATTTTCTACCGAATACCTAGATCCAATGTAGTTTGTAACCAAAATATGTTGGCGGTAATTCCCGACCATCACAAGTCGGTGATGTGAAAGGGTGACAAAGGATTTCAAGTCACAAGTCGATGAACTTGAGGGATCAATGTTGACAAGTTGGTCATAGTTGGTTAAGTTTCCTAATCATGTTATTATTATATTTGGCAATGTCTTGGTCACTAAGTTAGGGTAAGCCTATATAAACCAAGGTAGTGTTAGACATTATTAAGTTAAGAGAAAAAGATAAAAGAGACAAGACTAGAGAGAAACCAAGATTAGAGCATTCACATCCAACCCCCTAAAATTATACATACATTCCACTAAAAAACAATTCCCATATCAATATATTTCCACTAAAAACAAATACTTTTTCTCTCTCCTATCAATTAAATAATATTATCATTACATTTTTCTCTCTCCTTCACTCACAACCACTTTCAATATATATTAAAAAAATTATAGTGGGTGAACAGTGTCCCCTCAAATATACAGATGAACAGTAATATTTTCTCTCTACTCTACTCACAACCACTTTTTATATCCTTTATAATATAAAAATTTCCCCTCACATATTTTGATGGATAGAATGTGAATGCTCTTAGACATTATTAAGTTAGAAGAAAAAGATAAAAGAGACAAGACTAGAGAGAAACCGAGTTATAGTTTAAGAGTCTGTAATCAGTTTTGAGTTATTTTCTGATTAATAAGAATGTGAGTTATTCAATCTAAATTCTTTTCTTCACCTTTTCTATTCGGTTTGATTGTCGATTGGGACTTGAATTGGTACCAGAGCCAAGTTCAATCATAGATATTAAACGGGTACCCGGGTTCTTAATCGGCAGCTAAGGAATCTAACGGGTCCACGATCGGGAAGGTCGAGATAAGCGGTGCTGGTTCGTCGGAGTAGCGACATGGTATCGTTACGACTATGGGCAACGAGTAGGTTGTTCATACATAAGCGGGACCAAGCGGCTTCTACTCAGATCAGGATTGCACAACACTGTTCGGTTGTTACCAGGTTTCAAGTTGAGGATCGTTTGAGAATTGAACCGGCAAATTGCAAGAGGGATTTATTTGTTTATTTGGCGACGATTTAATTGAAGGCTAACGTTTTCTTACTTCTTCGCTACAATTAAATACCAAGAAAACAAAGGAAATCTCAAAGGAACACAAAAGTCAACAATTGAATTTTTGTTTTCAAGAGTTCTTGGCTTGCACCGTGTTACGAAAAAAGAAAAAAAGATAGATTAATTTTTTTTTGTTTTTAATTAATTAAAGCTTCAATTGCACAACGATTTGGTTTAGTCATAACTGGGTTTTTGCGAGCAAGTGGGTTCGAGTCTGAAAAGTTGTTCAGATTTCGATGGGGGACGGGAATAGACCACCAACAATTGTGGTTAAGGATCAGATTACCATAATTTTACAATGTCCAATGTTAACTGAAACAAATTACAACATCTGGGCGATTCGTATCAAGGCAGTATTCAAGGTTCATGGAATACGGCAAGCTTTTGAACTAGGTAAAAAAAAGGTAGAAGCCAAAAAGGATGACATGGCAGTTGCCAAAAAGGATCCGAGAGGCAAAGATTGAACAATTGGAGATAGAGTTTGAATCTTTAAGGATGAAAGAAACAAAGTCGATTGATTCTTTTGCAGGAAGAATAAGTCAGTTGGTGACCAAAGCAGCCAGTTTGGGAACCACCTACGAAAACAGAAAGCTTACTAGAAAGTTATTAAGGCCATGTTACAGCAAAGTATGTTCCAATTGTAGCTTAAATTGAACAATTCGCAGATTTGAAAGCCATGACGTTTCAAGAAGCAATCGGTAGACTGAAGACGTTCGAAGACAAGATTAAGGTTATCGAGTCTTTAGCAGAAAATCAAGGTAATCTAATGTTTGCCAATGGTGAGTCGTCATCGAAATCCAAATCCTATAAAAATACGCGTGGGCGTGGGCGAGACGGTTTAAGTTACCGAGGCAAACGTCAAGACCAGGATGATGAAAACCAAGATGGAAGTCAAAGCCGAGATGGTCAAGATCAGGGGTCAAAGCAGGCGGGTCAAAGAAGAACCAATGATCGCCAAAGGGGAAGGAAAGATAGATCACAGGTTCAGTGTTACCGTTGTGATAAATTTGGTCACTTCACGTCAGGATATCCGGATCGTATGAAGAAACAAGATGAAGCTAACTTAGCGAAATCCGATGATTTTAATCCATCATTATTCATGATGAGATGTGATCAAGAGACGATTTTTCTAAATGAAGAATGGGTGAATCCAAATCGTTTCGAGACTGAGCCAATAGAGAAAGACACTGGGTATCTCGACAACAGAGCATCGAATCACATGACGGGTAATCGAGTTTATTTCTTTGAACTTAATGAGCGTGTCACGGGAAATGTGAAGTTTGGAGATGGATCTTGTATTGATATACGGGGAAAGGGATCGACATTACTTGAAGGGAAAACAGGGGAGAAGCGCCTGTTGACCGATGTTTACTACATACTGAGTATGCAAACCAATATCATAAGGTCAAGCAACGGAAGGTGGATGCGACATTCACATGAAACATGATTTGCTAACCATTCATGATGATACAAGTAAGCTTATGATGAAGGTGACAAGGACCGAGAACTGTTTATACAAGATCAACCTCAGGATAGCAAGTCTTGGTACACAAGATACCATGATTAGAATAAAGAATTTTGCGGGTAGGGATCTACAAAGAGATGAACTGAAAGATGATACGCCAAGTACGGGTCAGAATCTTCTCAAAGATCCAAGTTTAATAAAGAAACCCAAAATTCAAAGTGCAAAGAAAAATGTTCAAGAATTCAAAGAAAAGGTTAAGCAAGGGATTCAAACCCAAGGAAGTGCGTGTTATGATCCAAGAAAGCGGGTGTTTGCTCAAGGTCGCAGACGAGTCAATGGTGGTGCGAGTTCTTATGACCAAAGGACGAGTCGTGGAGAAAGGACTAGTCGACTACAAGGTCGCAAGAATGTTCGAGCTAGGAAAGAGCCGAAAAACACAGCTAGAGATCAAGACGAGTTTTATGAGAATCAAGACAAAGAAGACATGTTAGAGCCTACGTATTTCGAGTCGGAAATTAATTGGTGATTGTTGGCGGTAATTCTTGACTCATCACAAGTCGGTGATGTGAAAGGGTGACAAAGGAGTTCAAGTCACAAGTCGGTGAACTTGAGGGATCAATGTTGAAAAGTTGGTCATAGTTGGTTAAGTTTCCTAATCATGTTATTATTATATTTGGTAATGTCTTGGTCACCAAGTTAGGGTTATTTGGTAATGTCTTGGTCACCAAGTTAGGGTAAACCTATATAAACCAAGGTAGGGTTAGACATTATTAAGTTAAGAGAAAAAGATAAAAGAGACAAGACTAGAGAGAAACTGAGTTATGGTTTAAGAGTCTGTAATCAATTTTGAGTTATTTTCTGATTAATTAGAATGAGAGTTATTCGATCTAAATTCTTTTATTCACCTTTTCTATTCGGTTTGATTGTCGATTGGGACTTAAAAATATTTATCATGTTTTTATTTCTATTGTAACTTTTGAGAGTAGCAGGTTATAAAATACTAACATCTTAAGTGTAACATTTAGTTAAAAAATGTTAAATTTAAAAATTTACTATGTAAAAAATGAAAGTTATTTATAATGTCAAAATAATTGTAAAACTAAATATATTATTAACGCTAATATTTACAAATAACTAAAAAGTGTGAAGTGCCATTTATGTTTTTGTGGTTTGTCTATTTTTGTCACATCAGGCCAAATTTTAAAATTATATCATTTTTCTTTGTGGCATTCTCAAAACATGTAATTTCAATCCAAAAAACTAACCATAGTTTTCTTCTTCCCCCTCTCTACATCACCACCATCACCACTGCCGCCACACACCATCGCCACAACCACCGCTACCGCCACCCACCACCGCCACCACCCACCACCGATAACCACCACATGTAACAACCAACAACCGCTACCTGTTAAATATGTTTGTAACATCAAAACATTAGAGCCGACCATGTGTATTCACCGTGTAAAACCCTTAACAACCATCTAACCAACCACCATTGCCATAGAAACAGCTGAATCCATGCTCAAATCCTAATAGATCGAAGAGATTTATGTTTTTCCAACACACTTATAGTTTGCAACAGATCTGATAAATGGTTTTCACGCGGCAGGTGGCGGTGTGCGGTGTTGGTGTTAGACTCAACAGAGGACAACAGCGTAGGGATTTGATTGGTGAGTGGATGAGGCGACGATACAAGGGTTCTGTGGTTGTGTAGGTCTTCGGCGGTGGTTGTTATGATGGTGAGAGCGACAGGAGATGGAGGTGGGGGTGGTTTTCGGAGGTATGTGTTGTGGTGTTGATGCACTGTTAGGGAGGGATAAGAAGAAAACCGGAGTGATAGAGATGGGAGAGGAGAAGATGGAGGTGGCGGTGGTGATAGGTGGTGGCTAGCGACGGCGGCTGCAGTGGTGGTGATGTAGAGAGCGGGAGTGAAAGACACTATGTGTGTATAATAATAAAAAAATAAAAAGTAAAAATCTAGAGTAAAACGTCTGTTTTCGTCCCTGAGCTCACTAATTTTTTTTAACTAGGGTTATGTTTTTGGACTGAAATAACACGTTTTAAGAATGTTAGAGAGAAAAACAGTATAATTTTAAAATTGTGTGAATGAAAAATCACAATGATATAAATGAAACTAACGATGCTACTAATTACTCGCTACTCACATAACATTAATAACACACAACTAAATAAAGTCAAAGTTGAGGATAATATTACTTCGTCCCTACTTTTGATAAATGGATACTATTAGTAAAGAATAAAATAACTTATTTTGTGTTTAAGAAGAAATGAAATGTGACCCAATTGCCAAGATTAGCCTACCCTATTTTATTACAAGCGGGATTGCAACCAGGATTGATCGGGGAGTAAGCCTCCCGATCGATGGATTCTAGTTCAAAACAGAAAGATCTCGCATCGAAATGACTATCGTCATTGTTTAGATGAAGACCGAGTTAAATCTACAAATCCTAATAAAAAAAATCTTGAGAAAGTATCGATTTTCATTACGAACACCCTTATTTACTCATCGGTAAGAGATATTTGGAAGTTGATGGAGCCTGTAGAGTAGGCCAAAAAACTCCATAAACAATTTAGAGAAAGAACAGAGAGATTGGGGCAATTTTCTTCATATTTTCTTTCTGAATGCAAAGTAGAAGAATAAATATGCAAAACAATGGCCAGTACTTGCACTAACCTTATTCTAGGGAAACAAACATGCCACTACTCTACTAAATGCATAACTGAAAACGTCTTGTCTAACCAATGAGCGTTTGTTAGACTTATCATTCTTTGCTGTGCCCTTTCAAATTATCCTTAAGTAGCTTATGCAACCTATCCAATTCTTTCAAGGATGAATCAATGGAAGGAGTGTCCTGGTGTATAGTGATTAAAGTCTGGTACTAGTCTGTGATATAGAGCTTGAAACGGGCTCATGTGAATGGATGAGTGATGTGATGTATTGTACCAGTAGACAGTAGTATTCTGCTATGTACAAATAACGGCTCCACAACTTTGGCTTGTCACTAGCGGAGGTAATTTTGAAGACAAGGTTGACTACTTCCGTTTGTCCATCCGATTGCGGGTGGTACATCGTTGAAAACTTCAATTTTGTTCCAATCTGCTTAAACAACTCTTGCCAAAAGTGACTTAAAAAAATCGAATCCCGGTAATTATTGTGTAACTAATTATGGTCTCCCAGAATTGGGCTTCGCAAGGAACGCATAATCAGTGGGCTAAGCAAAATAGAAACACCCATCTCAAATTTCTATGGATTTGGTTCAAATTATTTTGGGCCTGAACATTTCTCTAAATGGGCCTTCTGATCAATCTTGGATTTGGGCTTATTCAGCCAAAAGTGGTAAGAACATCAAAAATAGTAAATTACTCGTATGATTGATCTTCTTTTTCATATAGAGCTTAGGCTCATATGACTTCCGACTACTAGAGGGTTTGAAGGCTAGAGCTATCAACATGACGATCATATTCCTTAGTAAGTTGTTGAGAGTTATAGTCTTATATGTAGATTTAAGAGTAGAATTAGAGGGTGTATAATTTAACCGTTCTAAAAATATATGAAGTCAAATTTAAATATGGTTTATGACGTTGCATCATGCAAAACATCTTTAGTACTCTCTCGATTCACACACCGTCACATCAGCACCACTTACCCCCTCTCCCCTTCCTTTTCACACGCTTATTTTTTAAGATGTTTTACTCTCTCTCTCTCTTTATATATATATATAGGGTGGGAGTTGGCTACAAAGTCCATTTTTCCTACAAAGTGTAAAAAGTCATAAAACACCATAATGTCAACCATAAAACACACTCAAAACCCACAAATAACAAAGTGAAGATTACTAAAACACCATATTTGTGGGTTTTGTGTTGTTTTTGGATGATAAGGCTTTGATTATCAAATGACTAACATTAGTTTGTTTTATGTTGATTATCATGTTGTGTTTTATATTCATAGTTCTACGATGGTGTGTTTGAAGTTTTTATAGACTGTTAGGATTTGGATATCGTGTTTTAGTGATCTTCACTTTGTTATTTGTGGGTTTTGAGTGTGTCTTATGGCTGAAATTGTGGTGTTTTATGACTTTGTACACTTTGTAGGAAAAGTAGACTTTGTAGCGGAACCCCACCATATATATATATATATATATATATATATATATATATATATATATATATACTAGGTTACAATCCCGTGTATTACACGGGTTGAATAAATGTAATTTTATATATTAAATAATAAAAACTTATATATTTATGAACCTTGTATATTGTACGGGTTAAATAAATGTAATTTTATATATCAAATAATAGAAACTTATATCTTTATAAACCTTTTATATTGTAATAAAATTGATTTATAAATTATGTAATAAAATTGATACAATGCAAATTTTAGAATAATATTTTATTAGAGAAATAGAAGAATGATATTCGAAATTTAAAGTAGGATGAAATTTAGTATTAGCTCATTATTCATTTATTTATTTAATTAAAATAAGATAATTTTGGAAGTGAGGCGAGAAAATAATAAAACAAATGCTTACAATTAATGACAGGGGTCACACATTAATGTTTTATTATATATTTAAATTGATATAAATAGATTATTCAATTGTAGTATAATTTGTTAACGAAGTCTCAATAAATTTAACCCTTTATTTAAACCTTGTAAATGTAACGAATTCTCAATAAACATAACCCTTTTATTTAAAACTTGTAATGTAGAAATGATTATTAGTTAATTTTATTTTAAGTTTCGTAAAATCGATTTGATATCAAACTAAACAAAACGTTCAAATACATAGTTAATATCAAGAGTAAATTACGATTTTGACCCATATGGTTATATCACTTTTACCCTTTTAGCCCAAAAATGAGGTTAGGGTTAGGGGCCAAAAGGGTTAGAAAAAAGACGTTGGGGTCCAAAAGGGTTAGAAAAAAAGACGTTGAGGGTTCAGATGTTAAAAAATTCATTTTTGGGCTAAAAGGGTGAAAGTCATATAACCACATGGCCAAAATCGTAATTTACTCTAATATCAAATTAGATAACTAAGTTTGAATTTGAAGTAAATAGATAAATATAAAAATAAGTAAATAGATATAAATAAAAGTAATAACTAAATTAAGTAATATTTAGTAGGAGAGTTATCTATAATTAATTAGAAGAGATTAAACTAAATTAATAATTATCTATAAGATATGGTCTAATATGATGACAAGTGTCCCAAAAATGGTTTCTTTTATTATATAGTATATATATATAGGGTAAGGTTCATACGAGAACCACCTTTATTGCGAGAACCGCGAGAACCAATATGAACACAACCTAAAATAGCTAAAAAAACCTAACCCCCCCCCCCAAAAAAAACCTAACCCTCCCCCCATCAAAAAAAAACCTAACCCCCCCCCCCCCCAAAAAAAAAAAAAAAAAAAACCTAAACCCCCCCACCCCAAGCTAAAATGCTAAAAACTAAACCCCAAAAAACTAAAAAAATCAAAACAAAATCTAAAAAAATCAAAAAAAAAAAATATCTAAAACTTTTTTTTTAAATATTTTTTTAAGTTCAAATCGCTACTTTTAGTAGCAAAAAAAAACAATATTTTTAATTTTTTTTTGCTACTAAAAGTAGCGATTTTTTAATAAAAAATATTAAAAAAATTTTTGTGTGTTTTTTAGCTATTTTTAGGTATTTTTGGTTGCGTTCACATTGGTTCTCGCAATAAAGGGTGGTTCCTAACGGATCTTTGTCCTATAAGGATCATATGAGAAGTCGTAGGCTATTTGAGAAACTTGAGAAGCATTCTGAACCACACATTTTCCTTAAGCAAAAAAATGCAAAAAACATGTAAAAAATGCAATTTTTTTTTGGAAAAATCGCAGGTTTTTCTTTTAGAATTTAATTTTTTATTTTTATTTTTAAATTTTTTTTTTTGGAATTTATACACATGTGTATATTGTTAATCTTTTTAACTATACATATATGTATATTGTCAATTATACATATATGTATATACATGTTTAAAATTAAAAAATAAGTGTTATTTAGGGTTTAGCATTAGTATTTAGGGTTTAGCATTAGGGTTTAGGGTTTAGCATTAAGGTTTAGGGTTTAGCTTTATGGTTTAGGGTTTAGCATTAGGGTTTAGTAATAGTATTTAGGGTTTAGCATTAGGGTTTAGCTTTTGGGTTTAGCATTAGGGTTTAGCTTTAACTTTTGGGTTTAACTTTATCTTTAGGGTTTAGCATTAAGGGTTTAGCTTTAGGGTTTAGTTTTAACTTTAGGGTTTAGCATTAGGGTTTTAGCTTTAGGGTTTAGAATTAGGGTTTAGCATTAGAGTTTAGAATTAGGGTTTAGCTTTAGGGTTGAGGGTTTAGCATTAATGTTTAGCTTTAGTGTTTATGGTATAAGGTTTACGATTTATAACACATATTTTTTCAATTTTAAACACGTATATACATATATGTATAATTGTCAATATACATATATGTATAGTTAAAAGATTAACAATATACACATGTGTATAAATCCCAAAATTAAAAAAAAAATAAAAAATTTAATCCTTAAAAAAAAAGCTGCAATTTTTCCAAAAAAAAAAAAAATTGCATTTTTTTCACCTTTTTTTGCATTTTTTGCTTACGGAAAATATGTGGTCCAGATTGCTTTTCAAGTTTTTCAAATAGGGTGGACTTCTCTTAGGATCCCTACCATATATATATATATATATATATATATATATATATATATATATATATATATATATATATATATATATATAGGGTAGGGTTCCTAAGTGAACCAAACCTTATTTAAGAACTAAATGAACCAATATCAACCGTTGATATTGGATGGCAAGATGTAGTTATATAAAACTGATTTGGACAGTTTTTTTAATTAGGGGTAATATTGTACTTTTGATTTGTTTTCAAGAAGGTAGTAAGAATCATCTCTATTTGTTTAGCATGGTCCCAATAAATTGCATCTTATATTTTTACTTTGCACACTACATTATCGTATATTATTTTATTTTTCCCACTACATAATCCTCTTAGCACATCAAATTCTTTTATGTTAAATGTGAATGTCATTAAGTTAATAATGTACTATTACTTAATAAAATATTTATACATATAAGTGAAATTCTATTATACATGTATGGATAATGGTTATATAATATGTTAGTGTGGATAAGTAAACAAATATGTATATATGTGTAATAGTAAGTTTTTACGTCCACCTGTGGTACATATATGCATTATTTATATCCTTTTATACTTATACAATTTCATAAGTATGTATATGTATAGTTATGTATTATTGTTGGGATTGAACCCTATCAGAGGAACAAATAATTAAAGCCAAAACTGGATCAGATCAGTGGATCCAGAATAAGCAGTTGTTTGCACTAGTACTTTCCTCTTGACAGTGGCTCTAACATCTGATGCACTAAAGCACTGCTCTTACAAACAACTGCTGCTCTTAAAGACTGATGCTGCTAAAGTACTGAAGCTCTATCTACTGATGTCTCCTAAGTACTGCTGAAGACCAAAGTGCTGCTCATTCAAGGACTGATCACCTTTGAAGAAAGCACTGATGTTCAACATCAGTGCTTAGACTACAACACTGGAAAGTGAAGCAGTAGTTCACCTATGTTTTGTAATTTAATTATAATCAGTTGTTTAGTCATCAGTAGTTATATGTAACAGTACTTAGAGGTTGTTAGTTTGTTAGATGTCACTTTCATGGTGACGTCAGCTTAGATGCTTCAGTGGTTTTACGTACACTATAAATAGAACAGTTTGCTATGTTCTATTTAAGGAGTTTTATCCTTCAATTCTACCATCTTGTACGATCAACCATGGAACTCGAGCTGAGGGGGGGGGGTTTAGTATGTAAGCATGCATGTAATCTCTTGATTATAATCTTTCGACTCTAATGAGATTCACATGTTTATGAAAACTATTGTTCCTTTGATTGTGTTTACAAAGTTTGTTTTATTTCCGCTCCATTAGATCTCTGTTTTACAATCATTCATTGTTCAATTATTACAAACAAACACAATCATGAAGACCTCAGATCCTAACAATTGGTATCAGAGCTTGGACAGTCAAATTCGATCTGCTGGTGCACTACATCTGTTGATTTCGTCTTGGATCAAGTCATACATTGTATTGTATAGATTAGGGCTCAATATACGAGGAAATAGGAGAATGTATGTGTTCTAGGAAGAGGTTTCGCTTATAGGGACATATGCTAGAGGTTCCGCTTGAATGGTCCTAAGTGGTTTCGCTTATGTGTTCACATAAGGTTTCGCTTATGTGAACGTGTAACTTGAAGCGAAACCTGAACCCCTATATATACCCTTAAAGCGAAATCATTTGTAACTTTGATGAAGTCCATACCGAGGTGCTGCCGGTGTGAAGATTGGGCTGTAATCATTGTTAAATCAATAAAATCAGTAGTTAAGGAGAAGAACAAGCTATTTCTATCTACATTTCTTGTTATTCCGCACCTGAAACGTAGAAGAACGCCTCTGAACGACTCATTCGGGTCAGAACACGATCCTTCAATTGGTATCAGAGCTTGGGAGGAGGTTTTCTACAGAAATTAGCTGGATTTCATCATTATTTCTTACTTCTACACCTTCTATTTTCAGTTCAGAAAGTTGTAACGGTCAGGATTGGGTCAAAATTGCACAGATTCCGTGTTATTGGACATTGATAAACCCTGGAAAGTTTCATGCCAAAATATGGACTAAAAGTGGATCAAATTGACCTACGAATAGGTTCCGCTTATTTGGACACTTGACTGTTTCGCTTGAAAGGTTCCGCTTCAACTGACAATTCAGAGATTTCGATTCAAATTGCGTACTAGTTCCGCTTCTGTGTCACATCAATTGAGAGGTTCCGCTCCAAATTGTCACTTGGTTCCGCTTCTGTGTCATCAGCAAGAGAGGTTCCGCTTCAAAATCATTAGGGTTCCGCTTGAAAGTTTTCGTTTCAAGGGACAGTTTTTGGAGTTTCGCTTATTGGTTTCGCTTCTAAGTGCACATCTGTGGTTTCGCTTATTGATACATCACAGTTTCGCTTATTCAGACAAATCTAGTTCCGCTTGTGTGAACTTCTGTAGTTTCGCTTATTGTGCATACTCACCTGATTTTGCTTATTCGTCACTGTTCTTGGAAAACGTGCTAAGTCAATATGGATGTTGAATTCTATAACGCATTTGCAACACCGTCTACTCTAGCTGCGATTGCTCAGGCCATGAACTTAGAGAACGAGACGGGAACCACCCAAAAGCCCCGAAATTGATGAGTATTGAAGAATATTACGGGTGGAAAGATAGATTCGAGAACTGGGTTCAGGCAAATCATCTTAGATCATGGGAGTGTATATTGAAGAAGTATGTGTTGCCTCGAACAGAATTGCAGGTTATCAAACAGTTATCTGAATTCACGGATCAGGAACGGGTAATGTACAAAGCCGAGAAGATGATGATCAGTTTATTGCAGCAAGCGATCAAAGAAGATATATTCATTCTGCTACAGCACGACAAGACTGCAAAATCAATCTGGGATGCTTTGCGTGTTAAATTTGAGGGTAGCGAGAACATGATAAAGAGCAAGAAGGCGCTGCTTAAAAAGGAGTTTGATCTGTTCAGCAGCTTACCGGGAGAAGACACAAAGAAGCTGATCGAACGTTATTGCCACTTAGTGCGATCCATGTCTATGTTGAGCATTACTAAAGATCGTGAAGAGTGGGTGGACAAGTTAGTTGAGGCGCTACCGCAGAAAGAGTGGGGAACTTATCTGATGATACTGAAGAATACGGGTGTTTATGATGGGTTGACAATCTCACAGTTCATCGAGAAGATCGAGAGTCAGGATCTGGAATAGGAAAAGATCGCTAGGATGAACAGTCCAAGTGGTCAGCAGGATGTAAAGATGTACTATAAAGGAAGTGTTCCGGTTCCTGAAGCTGAGAGAAGTCCGAAAATCCAGACTGCATTCAGTGCTGGTGATTCATCAGAAAAAGCTGATCAAGGTTCTGGCAAAAGCAGCAGTGGATTCTCATCATTTCCGAGTGTAAATCCTAAAGAATCAAACACAAGCTTTCAGTCTCAAAGTACTAAAACTGGAAATGGATACGTGATTCAATGCAACATAGCTCTAAATCTTCCAGAAGGTCAAAGTTTCTCAGAGGACACTGCTAAAGACCACATGGCTCTACTTGGTTCTGTATTGTTATCTTACGAGGGTCTAGTAGCTGGTCGGATCGGGAATCCCATGCTCACAAAGGAGGATTACGATCAAATTGACGCCGAAGAAATGGAACTTATGGATATCAAATGATGTCTTGCTAGTGTTCTTCGACGTGCTGAAAAGTTCAAAACAATTACCGGGAGAAATGACTTTCTTGATGCTCATGTATCTACTTTAGGTTTTGATAAATCTAAAGTTACTTGTTTTCGATGCAGGGAGAAAGGCCATTTCAAACGGGAGTGCAAGGGTAGAGAAGCTAGCGGTGCTCAGAATCCTTTCGGAAAAGATGACTACTATCGGAAAGCCATTTATCAGCAGGTTGGTCAATCACAAGACTCACAGACGGCTCATGGTAGAAAGATTGAAGATTCAAAGAGAGCATGTTTGGTGAACTTCAACTGGAGCAACTACATATCTCCTGATAGCAAAGCCTGTTTAGTTGATCAAGATGATGAACAACTACCTGAAGGTTTCAGCTGGGATATGTTTGTTGATGAAAAAGGAGACTTCAAAGCTTTCATCGCAAAGATTGTCAGAGAACCAGATATGTTTGCTACTTGGATGAAGTCTATTGGTGAGACTGTGAAGAGTGAGGATGAAAAGTCCGTTACATCTGATGAAAATTCAGAAAGTGCTGATGAGAGTTTACAGAGTTCAGATGAAAGTGTACAAAATGACGTTGGTTCAGAAAAAGAAGTTGTATTTGATCAAACACCATCAGATTCTGGATTATCAGATGCTGATTCTGAAAAATCTGTACAGTTTGATCGGTCACCAGTTGATAGTAGTAGTGATGATGAGGAAGAGAAACATATCAATATTGCTAAATCTCATCTTTCCCCTGAAAGTTTTCATTTTTATTTTGCAGATCGCATGGAAAAGTTGAAAACAAAAAGAGCTGCAAAAGAACACATGGAAATGAAGACTGAAAGTGATGCTGAGGAGAATGATAAGACTGAGCTGGTGAGTGAAGAAAAGATGTCTGAAGCTGAGAAGGTGAAAGAAGAAGAAAAGGTGATTGAAGTTGTAAAGACAATCGAAGTAGAGAAGATTGTTGAAGTTGTAAAGTCTTGCGAGAAGTGTTTGGAAGCTTGCAAGGAATGTGCAGCAAAGGATGATATAATTGCTGAGTATGAGAAGAAGAAGGAGCAGTTACTGTTTAACCTCAACTATGTGAAAGAATCCTATGATGTCTTGAACAAAACAGTAACTGGCCTCCAAAAGACAAACTCAGAGAGAGAACAAGCACTGACGATGATGAATGCAGTCATGATGTCAAAGCAGAAAGCCATCAACTTCTACATCGAAGAGAGTGCCAAGTGGAAGCAAGAGTTGGAGACCGAGAAGATCGAAAATGAGAGGATTAGACGTTTACTGCTAAGCTATTCTAGTTCTGATTATCTCATTGATCGTATTTACCCAACTGTTGCAGGTATGGAAGCTTTTCAAGACGAGAAGCCGAGGGAAAAGAAAGATTGTGGTAAGAAACCGACTGTTAGCTATAACAAGTGTCCGCCTCCAATTTGGGAAGGGTATTCTCCTAGAAAACCAAATGAGGAGCAACTGGAAAAAGCAGTCAATATAAAGCTTAAAACCGACACAACTGACGTTTTACCAGATAACACTGATGTCACATTTACCTCGTCCGATACTGATCATGAGTCTGAGTTAATCAAAAAGGTGGTCGATCAGGTGTTGGATACTGATGAGGAGTCCGAGTTAAAGTCTGAGTCTGGAAAGTCAAAATCGTCAGTCAACAGGGAAAATTCGTCGGTTAAACAGTCTTACAGTAAAGAATTTTTGTTATCAAAAGCAAATTTGAATGATGAAACATTCGAAGTTGTTTACACTTTGAATGGTTCTGACAAATTATATTACAACAAAGAATTTCCAATAATGAGTATTAAAACGGAATTGATTAACAAAACTTTCAAACTAATAGAGATTAATATTCCTGAATTGAAAGTGTTAAAAAATTTTGAAAAATTTAAAAAATATACTTCAAGAGTTCAACAATGATTAAACAAGAAAAAGGGTTACAATTCTGGTTCCGGTTTTCAAAAGAAACCTAACCAAAATCATAGCTATAAAAAGAAAGGTCTTGGTTTTATTCCACCAGAAAATTATAAAAATGATAAAAATGATAAAAATTCTAAAACAAAAACAGAATTTGTGTCAGGTGGAAGCTCAGATGAGGAACAGAAGAAATCATTTTGGAGACAGTCAAACCAAAAGTTTCTTGCTGAGAAGAGAAAGAATGGAGCTGAAGTGGTGTATCAAAGAGAGACTAGAACCTGTTACAAATGCAATGAAGCTGGTCACATTGCATGGAATTGTTCAAAGAATGCAAAAACAAAACAGGGAGTTTCTCAGAAATTAAAAGAAAAAGTTGTTGATATTGAACCACCAACTGAAAAACTTAAAGGTTTTGAAAATTCAACTTATGAGGTTGGTGAATGTTCGAGGAAGAATATGTATGAAAAGAAAGGAAAAGACAACCAAGTGTGGGTTGCTAAAAAGGATGATGTGAATGTCGGCGATGAATCTGGTTTCACAAAGCCAGAAGAGCCACAAGTTGAGGAGAAAATTTCAGTGAATGATGATGAATTTCCATCGCTGAGATTTGAGGAAATTAAAAAGAAAGTTGGTAAAACAGAGATTTCAAATCAGTTTTACAATGAGAAAAAAGATTTTGATGTCGAGAAAACATTCAACGGGAATGTTAAAAAGATTTTTGGGAAAATGTTGAGTGGAAAAACAAAGGGGGTTAAAGATTTTTATGCGACTAAAAAGGCAACATACAACCCCACTGCGCAAGAGTTGAAGTCCATCAAGTCTGAAAAGACTTGGATGGAAGTCTGCTTTCCATGATAGTCTTAGGACTATGCCGGAGATCCCAAGTTTATATCGTGGATCAGGAATCGGCATCATTCTAGTGTTTGAAAAATTTGTTTGAAAGATTTTGATAAGTGTTTAAATGTTTGCAGGTTGAAGGACTACGCCGGAGCTTCCAGATTGGTAAGTGTGAAGCAGGAATCGGCATCTTGATTGGTAACATGATACATGTAGACGTAATATTCCTACATGTGGTATTGTTTTGTCATACCTACAATTGGTATTGTTTGGTTGTACCTACGAGTGGTTATTTTTACAAATAGTACAGAGGTTTGTGAATTGTGAATGGTAAATCAGGGACATTAAGTTGTACTTGATTTACTAAATATGGTTAAAATAGACAAGATGATGAACAATATCCCCGAATATGATGCTAACTTACGAGTGGTAAAAACAAACTCATTTTCCGGAAAAATCATTTTGATTAAAACAAACTTAAGTGTTTTGAAATCATAATGAGAAAATGGTTTGTGATAGGGGGAGTTCTGATTGTTTATGCCTAGTGAATGGTGATTTGATTGTGATTCGATGTCGGTTGTCAAATTTTTGTACAGTTTGTTTTACTTTTCATGTTTCTAGTGGATCAAGAGTCTAGTTATTTTCAAATTTCCTTTAAAATGTGTTTGCATTTTAGGGGGAGTAGGGAAATTTTAGAAAATCCAAAAACATTTGAAAATTTGAAAAAGACAAAAACATGATAAAATCAAAAATGAGTTTTGTTGTGAAAAGAGGAAATGATAGTACATCAGTAGGCTGTCACAACATGCTAAAGAAATGTAAAGATAAAATGTGATAAACAATCTCACTGAGGATGTGCCAGTAGGTTTTTACACATTCAGTAGATTGTGACGAGATATAAACTAAATTTCAAACTTGCTTGTTCTGTGGGTTAACACAAACTTGGATATATAGGTAACCCCTGAAATCTTGTTTGAAAGGTCCCTTATTCTGAGATACTAGGTCTTTATATTCAGTGATATCTGGGGTGTTATCCTGGGACTTCTGCTGTATGGAAGTACTGACCTACTCCCCGGATAATGCTTTCTGCAAAAGCTTGAAACATAGCTTCGCCCTCAGCATGCTGATGAAACAATAAAATTGATAGTCGTTGCTGTTGAAATCAAAAGATCCTCTAAAGAGGACACACCGAAAAGTCGAAGCCGTCATCTCTCTGCGTATACGAAAGTATCGACCTGAGCTCTCACGGCCCTCGCATCTAACCCCTATACAGATATCAACTGTGGTATACTCACCTGTAAGACTGAATATTGGGATCTGGATACGGGAGTATATTCAAGTAGTGAGACACACGAATAAGTCAGTATCTAAGTCATTAACCTCATATCTCGGATCAATTGAACTTTGTGTGAAAATTTCAATGGACCAATATACTGACAATCTAGGTGAATTGTTTAGAACAGAAAATGTAATCAAGCTTAACGGTGTTAGTGACATGTCTCATGAACTGATATGATCCTCTTACACGAACTCACAAAAATATTTTCTGTAAATATTTCTTTACTGCTTTTCATATTTCTTTATTACAAAAATCCAAAAAGATTTTATGTGTTTTTTAGCATAAATTTTTGAAAAAGTCAAAAAGATTTTCGACAACTGATGTAGAAAAGCTGATTTTCAAAATTCCAAGTGCTAAACATGATGACATTGTTGTGAGAGGGAGTGTGTCCATATTGTCAAAATAAGTTTGTTTTGATTAATCAACAAGTGGTTCATCTTAGAGAAAGTAGACTGAGGAAGAGTGATTGTTGGTGCACATGTTATGAGAGGATGTCATCTGATTATGTCAGACGGTTGGTGCATTAAATTGTTAAATTTAGAAATTTTATTGCTGGGTTAAGAATGTGCAGATATAGTCAGGTTTTGGTCTTGGATCTGAAGATAGAGTGTCAAGTTTCGACTCCTGAAGACTTTTGTTTGAGCTAGACTGATCGTTCCTGAAAATCTGTGAAGCCAGAAAACGATCCTGTAGATGTTGCTGAAGAACAAAGGAATGCCAGCAAATCGAGAGGGGGAGTCTGAAGATTTTCTAGTAGATATGCTGAAAGAAGAGTCTGTTGGTGAAGAGAGAGAAAGAAAAGCCCAGAGACTGATCAAGACAGAAGATGTGAAGACACAGCATAGTGATGAACGACTCCATCAACATCTGAGGGGGAGTATGTTGGTGCACTACATCTGTTGATTTCGTCTTGGATCAAGTCATACATTGTATTGTATAGATTAGGGCTCAATATACGAGGAAATAGGAGAATGTATGTGTTCTAGGAAGAGGTTTCGCTTATAGGGACATATGCTAGAGGTTCCGCTTGAATGGTCCTTAGTGGTTTCGCTTATGTGTTCACATAAGGTTTCGCTTATGTGAACGTGTCACTTGAAGCGAAACCTGAACCCCTATATATACCCTTAAAGCGAAATCATTTGTAACTTTGACGAATTCCATACCGAGGTGCTGCCGGTGTGAAGATTGGGCTGTAATCATTGTTAAATCAATAAAATCAGTAGTTAAGGAGAAGAACAAGCTATTTCTATCTACATTTCTTGTTATTCCGCACCTGAAACGTAGAAGAACGCCTCTGAACTACTCATTCGGGTCAGAACACGATCCTTTACGATCTAACAATCAATTTGACATAACAGTTCAGCTCAAAATTCATTGATACTAAGGTTGATCGAAATTTGTTGAAAAACAGAGTAACGGTTAATCACGTCCTAAGTTGATTATTCAAAAAACTCTGTAAAACAACCAAGATGTTATCTATCACACTGAAATCACATAACACTGCAATATCATGAATCAAATCTTTATAGATCCAGTGATTATGTTGAAAAAAAAAATTATGATGACTTCATCATGGGAACTGCTAAGGTGTTACCTCATGTTGACAAAGGCCTATGTGCAAATAAAAGCATTAGTGTCTTTGTTAGTATAAGAAGAGGTAACATAAAGCTTTAGTTATTAGAGATGATATGCTCGAAAACAGGTTGAGAATCCCTAAAAAGGATAAAATCAATTTTGTTTAAAACTCATAAATAAATTCAAAGGCATTATCATTTTCTGCTCACACAAGTCAGATCATATGTAATATGAAATTTGGCATAAGCATGTGCAAAAATGACCAAATCCCTCAAAACATTACTGGAAAATGATCTTGGATTAAGTATTCTTTTTATAAAAACCTCCCAATGAGAATTTCAGGATTTATTTATGGGAAGGGTAAAAATAGAAAGAAGAAAATTTACTAAAACTCAAGAGTGTGTTTTAGCTCAAAACTTTTGAAATCAAAAGTAAAAGAGTATAAATTCTAAAATACTTGAGAGTCCATTGGTTAGTACTATAAAAGGAAACCAAAACAACTTCACATCCTTGCATGATTAATTGCTACAAATCAACTATGTGCAGTCATTGATTCAGGGGAGTTCAGGTAACAAAAGTATCTCTGGTTATTGACCATACAAGAGGACTAAATAAAATTTCTCAAAAATCATCACATGGTAATCAGATCTATAAAAGATTGTTAAAACCATTGTGACCATGGTCCTTATAGTTACAACTATCTGATAGGAAAATGGTATGAAACAGTGGTTATGAAATTTTGGATCAAATCACTGACCATTTGCCTAAAAATTGAGAATGAAGTGATTCTGAATTAATTAAAAGTTCTTTGACTGAGAAAATGCACCAGATCTAGGTGATGCTGTTTTCTGAAAACCTTTACTTATTTTTCTTGAAAAGGTTTGTTTAAATAAAACAGGATATATTATTCTTCATTTTTTAAAAGGATGATATATTATGCATCTTTACTCATTTTTGATAGTAAAAGTTCAAACTCCTGTCAGGATATAGAACCTTTCTATTTTTGGTGATATATTTCCTTGAAAACGGATCAAAAGGAGAATGGTGCTTATGTTTGTGTCATCTCATTCATAAACTCAAGGTTAACTCTATAACAGTAAATTGTTAATGAACAGCAGCTGTCAAAAACAGTTGTCAAAGCCTATCCACGGATGCACTAACAGTTGCTGACAAAGTAGCTTTCAAATCCGTATCATCACTTTACCCCTAACCACTGTTGATAAAGATTCATTTAAAATGAATTTTGCATTAAAATCCTAAAAGTCTGCCCTAACCACTGCTTTGTTCAAAAGTCTGTTATACTTAAAAGTCTGTCCACTGCTGAAAGTCAACCCCTGTTCTCTCATTTCCTTGATAAGCAGTGTTGTTCAAAATCAGTGTTTTATCTACTGATATGCTATCCACTGATAGTGAAAATCACCCACTGCCTTCATTATTACCGTTACAACCACTGATCTTGTTCCATCAGTGGTTCTCATAAAACACTTGCCCTTCATTTCATCAGAGGTTGGCACGTGGACAATACATAGTGGTCAGACCTTTTGTAACCGCTGCCACGTCAGCATTCACTCTTTCTTCTATAAAACCCCCTTCAAAATCCCCAAACAGGGTTTTACTGTCGAATCGAATTCACAAAAATTGCTTTCTCAAAGCAGTTTCCATCTCCTTCTCTCAAATCATTCATCGTTCTTCTTCATCAAAATGACAAAATCAAAATCAAAATCTTCATCATCTTCCAAAAAGGTTACTAAAATGGCCACTGAACCCATTGAGATTCCTTACAAATCTCCTCACAATTACTTGGGTCTACTCACAAAACCCACCACTACCCACACCTTCGATTCCATCATTGACATCCTTTCAGCTTCAAAGTACAAAACTTTGTTAACTGCTGATGCTCCAATTTACCAACAAACCCAGAGAGAGTTTTGGAAAAATGCCACACTTGAGTCTCAAGGTGACACTGTTATAGCCATTAATTCTTCCATAAAGGGTAAAAAGATTCAAATCACTCCACAATCCATCTCGGAAGTTTTTAAACTCGATGATCAGCAAGGTAAGATTTCTTTTCCCAGAAACGAGTTAAAAACTGATTTCGTTGTAAGGGGGTATGCGGAACAAACAAAGAGGGATACCTTACAAAAAGGCTTCTTCCCTTCTACACCTAGGTTTTTATTCCATACCCTTTTGATGTATGTTTCAAATAAAACAACTGCTTTTAACGAAATACCATTAAAGATCCAATACCTGGGTTTTGCTATTTTACATAATGAAAATTTTAACTATTCCCAGGAGATCTTTGATGACTTGGTAAAAAATGTTGATAACAAATCATTTTTACTTTTTCCAAGGTTTCTAAGCTACTATTTTAAACAAAAATTCGGAAAGGAAAATGAAAATTTGCTCATCCAAGGTGTTTCTTTTCAAATAAATGGTTTAACACCTAAAACATTCACTAGAATGTTAACACCTACAAAAACACAAGCAGAGGTGCCTGAGCAGACTTTAGCAGCTACCACTGCTCCTCAGGCATCTGCTGCTGAGCCCACTGCTCCAGGTGATCATGGTAGCACACCCACTACTATGAAACCCACACCTGCCATTACCAAAAAGCCTAAAAAGAGATCATCCAAAAAGCCACCCAAACCCAAATCAAAGGCAACTCTGGAAGATGAGATCCCAGAGCCACTGCCAATGACAACACAAATGTCACCAACAACCACTGCTGCTACTTCCTCACAGCAGATGGTAGAAAGATCTCCACCATTGCCTCAAACTCCTCCTGCATCATCACAAAAAGACCAGGGTGTAAACACAGGGACACCAAATTATGATGCTCTGGAATCACTTGATTCCATCATCCACAGCCCACTTCCCGGGGCAAATTCTCTTTCCACCCCTATCCTCACATCACAAATTCCACCATCAATAAAACCTTTGTTGGAAGCAGTTGATATTGCCCAGACACAAATCAGTTCTTCTCAATCACCTGTCAATGAGAATATACATCAACAAGTGGCTGAGTCTGGTGTTTCTATCACTGTTAACCCACCAACAACAACTGAGGAGGCTACACTGCTGGAATTACCTGAAATTCCAGTCAGTAGTTCATGTGGAGCAGCAACTACAAATGTTGGATCAACAGATCTACATTTGGCCAATTGTTTCATTAATCAGACTCCCTTGAAGGCAATTCCTTCCATAGCACCTCTGATATCCACCAGTGAGTTTGTTATTGTAACACCCTTGTTATTATTTTAAAGTTTTTCGTATAAGTAACGAAAATAAACATGTAATTACGATTAAGTATCCTTAGAAAATACGAGTAATTTAAAACTTTTACAACTTAAAGTTTTCAACATAATATAAATAAGTTCGTCATTTAAAAGTTACGACGAAACGTCGCGCGGAAGCTTGTATCTTATCGTGTTCGGTTCCTCATCGAGCTTGATCTTCATCCGGGCACTCTTGGCGATCACCTATGATCAAAACCAACTTAAAAGTTAGTTTTGATAGTCAAATATTAAGTTCAAATAAGTACAGGGGTTAAAATGAAAAAAATTAAAAATTTTCCAGAGTTAGGGGCGTCGCGTGACGCCAAGGGGCGTCGCGTCACGCTAGGCCCCCTTTTTCACAGACTGTTGCTTCAGCTGTTGCTGTACATTCCAAGCTCAACCCGATTTCACGGAAACGGCCATAACTTCTTCGTTATTGATCCGTTTTACGCGATTCTTTTTCCTACGCGTCCGTAATTAAATTCTCCATCATATGGAGTTAAAATCCAAGATCCAACTTAATAAATTTTGAGACTTCTAAGCCTTCGACTCGTTCCCCTTTTACCGAATTTTGACCCGTTTATGCATTTTATCAAACAAACCTATTTATTTGATTCCTATACCTCATACACTTCTTCTAATTAATGTTACCTACTATATTAGGTTCTAATCATAGGTTTATTACACAATTTAAACCCGTTTTTGCTAGTATGCTTATTTTGACCCGTTAAGGGTATTTAAGCACTTTCGAGCCTAAAATCGCTTTCGATTGCTTCTAGCATTCCATCACCACATTTCTTATCCTATAATCTCCCACCACAACTGTATTTATGGTGATTTTAATGTAGTGATCTATATAAACCAAATTTTACCTCTCGAATCATTATTTCACGGCAAAAACTCAAATAGTGCCATTTGACTAATATAATACCTCTTTCAGCTTCTATACTTATTCTAAGTATTTACCTAATCATAAAACTCGTTTCCAAACAACCTTTAAGGGTTGTTTGTTCAATTTAGCCTACAAGGGCGTTTTGGTCGATTTTGGTCCTTCTTTTACGACGAAGGACTCTCACCAATTATTCGACCAAAAGAACACTTTTAACTACAACATAATTATGCGTACCTGGCTCGGATCAACATATTGACCCGTTTTAATACCTTTTGCTATTAATATCTAGATAATAGCAATGCTAACCATGTGTTCATTCCTGTGATCACAAAACTCAACAAGCAATCATCAAATATTATTGGCAAATGGTGTTAGCAACACCATTTGACCCGTTTAGTCAAAATGACTAATTATCATTATAAGATGGCACTTAATTACCATTTCATCCCTTTAACCTATCCCGGTTTACTTTTTTTTTTTGAAATCATCCAACTTGAAATTCGTTTCCTGTTTTATTTGACCCATTATGACTTATGCCAAATGGTGTCGTTTTAAATCCCTTTATCTATTCGTTAACCCATGTCCGGATTACCATTTCACTATTTTCACTTGTTCCGACTAGCATTATATCGCGCCGGAATATCATGTTTCATTTACTTAATATAAATCGTATTCCATGCTCACAAATAAGCATTTTGCAAATAAAAGTAAAAAGGGCGTAAGCTTAACTTACCTCGCATCCAAATTACGCATTTCCTTTCCTTCTTGATTCGTTCGACCCGCTCACTCATCACGCTTCCACCTAGCTCGTTAGGCGTCAAACTATCATCATAATTCATAAGATGGTTAGATTAGTCATTATCAATTATGACTACTCCATCTAACGGGTCTATGTCGACTTTATCACTCGATTAAATCATCGGTTAGTTGGACTTCCTAAAAGTCAATTGATCTATCAACATATTCAAATGCACACTTCCCATGGAATTTCAACATTTTAGCTTCGTTTAGGCATTTTAACAAACACCTAGTGGGCATAATTTCACTAAGTCAAAAATCAAGTTTCATGACTAACTATTTAGCCAAGATTAAACAATTATTGCAAGTTTAATATATCTAGTATGCATAATAACATCTAGATTCACCTCATGTAAATAAATAACACTCAATTTATAATCTAATTTCTAGTGTTCTTCATCATTCTACAACACCCATTTAACACACATATAGGTGATCACCAAATCATTCAAGTCATAGCATCATATGTATGATTTTCACTTAGGGTTTAGTTCCTAAGCATGTGTACATCACTAGCTTAGCCATAGCTCCTCTAATCCTTACATAATTCGCGAATTATGATGCTAACTCAAATTTTGCAACTTCACGAATCATCAAATTTTTACATACCTTGTGATCCCCATGACTTGTTGATCGTTTATATGTGAACATGCATCGATTTAGGATTGAAATCTACCTTCAATTTGATGATTTTTGGCACTTTAGGGTTTCACCCTTCTTGGTCGCTCCTGAAGATCGATCCACACACACACCTTGTGTGTGGTGTGTGTTTTTTTATTAATTAGAACTTGTTTCCTTTTCAACGGTTTTGGTCCCTCAGGTTTAGATTTTAATTATTAGGGACTAGAACTCCATATTTTATTTACTTATTGACACGTTGTTAACTAGGTTAATTTCTCCTAGTTAACTTGACGAGTTCGGGAAGCTATAACCCGTTATATTTTAAATCCCGTTAACTCAGGCTCTTATAAACTTGATTCCTTAAAAATTTGATTCGTTTTTATTTAATATTAGGATTTCTTATTTAAATCCAATTATTTACCGGGTTATTTTTACTACTAATGGTACGTTACCCGTCTTTTAGTATTAACGGAGTTTGATTACTAAACCCGTTTTCGGGGTGTTACAAGTCTACCCCCCCCTTAAAGAGGTTTCGTCCCCGAAACCTTATTTACGTAGTTCCTTGGTTTAATCAAACGAACCTAGTTTCGTTTTCAAGGCATCCGTTTCTTTTGGTCAAAAGTTTTCATGTATACTGACGTGTATGTCTTTCATGTGTAAGGCCTCGGGGGTCGTTACTTACAGTTTATAACTCTGTTATCTTTATTGACTGAGTTGTCACTTGACCACTTAGTCTCGTTAGACTTTGAACAGGTCTATCCCGCGCTTGTGTTATATTAACATGCGCTTGTATTTGTTATGACGCTTTCTTAACTTTGAATAGTTTTACCGGCTAGACTAATATCGCTGTCACTTCGTACCTTATACCCCTTCGCTTGGGTGATCGGAGTGTCGCGCTCCGGTCAAAGATAATATTTATAAGCCCAAATTACCCTTAACAATGTGTTAGTGGTAGTAAGGGGTCGATCCACGAAGAGTATGTGGTTTGGGAATGGATTCGAATGAATTATAAACAATTGTCACAATTTATGAAGCTTGATAAAGTATTTTTGGGTTTTCGTTTAATTGAAAGATGTGAAATTGGATTGCTGAAATTGAATTACTTAGTTAACAACTACTACTTAACGATTGCAAGAATTTTGGATACTAGAACAATAATAATAAAAAGGAATCACACCCGGTTTCGGTAATTATTAACCTAGGATTTCTACAAGTTCTAGTTTTAACTCAATTGCATTTGATTAACGGATTTAGTGTACCATGACTTAGGTGCTACTAACTATCAACGCCCCGAAGAACGGACAAAAAGACACTTTGTAATCAACACAAGTAAATCCTAACAATGACAATGTACAATTACATATCACCGTTTCGCAAAGTCATAACTTTTAACATCGCTCGACAATTCACGAATTCGTAACAAATGTAATACTATTGTCAAGAGTTTCAAAAACCAAATACAAATTGTCACTAAGTTAAAACAAGAACAATTCAAAACCCTAGAATTAACAACTACCTACACCGGGGTGATACCGAGATGATTAGCCGCTCATGGTTGAAGAAGCTTGATCACCGGATGTTTGGAACACGGAAGGATTCATCTCGAACCTTGAACAATGGAGAATTGATGGATGTTGAAGGTTTGGTGAAGAATAATGGTGGAAAGATTGGTGGTGATGGTTAGGGTTTGTATGGATTGATGCGTGTGGATGATTGATTGTTCTTGATTCGGATTGATGATGGAATGGTGGATGGAGTTCAAGATGGAATAGTTGGTGAATAAGGCTCCAAGATGAAGTTCAAAACTCAAAAGAAGGTGTAACCCCCGAATTGATGATCAACAACCCCCTTTCATTCGTTTATTTGACCCAATTCATGTAACAGCCCCGCAGCAATATCCAAAGGCCGTCGCCGACGGACTTCATCACCGTCGGCGACGGTATGTAGTTTCTTGTTTTTGGCCGACGGCTAAAGTAGCTGTCTACGGACAATTTCTGGCCACGATACTTTCCATCAACCGTCGGCGACGGCCCCTTTGGGCGTCGGCGATGGTGCTTAGAATCCTATCTTCCTGTTTTCCGTGTTTCTTGAGCCCGGTTGACCCGTAACGCATCCCGGTGCTCCGGTTTTCGACCCGATGACCTGTAGAGCTCCCAAAAAGCTCCTTAAACTCCAGCAGACCTGCAAAACACAAATCTAATCAAGAGTAGGCAATTCGAAACTAAAACTTGGGTAAAAACATCAAATTAAACAATTACAAGCACCGGTTTTCAACCACGTATCACATCCCCACACTTGCCTTTTGCTTGCCCTCAAGCAAATCTGTTTTTCACTTTCACGTGGGTCGAACAACGAATATACATCCCATTCCCGAGACAAAGGTTAAGGTCTAATGTCATGCTAAAGTTCAAACTCTTTACAATATTCGATGTATTTAACGGTAAAATGCTTTTAGATACACAAATGGTTACCCAAGATTAACCCGCCCGTAAAACTAACAACTCATGCATATCCCTCACAATGTGCTCTCCACTCGGCTTAAAATTTGCTAACATGTATAATGGATTAGCATTTCAACAATTAATCGCTCAAAACCGATTAGAACACGTACCCGCATAGGCTTGCAACTCAATCATTCTCCACTATCGAACACAAATACTAAGCACAAGTCAAAAGGTCTTTGAGGGGTTGTAACGGGGCTAGGCGAAGGGTAGGAAATAGGATATTTTATTAAAGTGGCTAAAGTGATGAAAATTCGACTTTTTATTACAAAAGACTATCCTAAACAAAAGTAAACTATAAACATCCACTATGGGCAATAATCTTTCGCCCTTTTATTCGATAACTACTAACGCTTCTTTTTTTTTATTTTTTTTTGCAAAATGTAAAGCACAACTATACAAATAAATAGACCTACAATCGAATTTTCATCACACGGGTTTAAAACGAAAAGGTTTAAGGTTTATGGGCTATAGGGTGGTCAAACGAAAGGTTTAGGCTCAAAATGGGCAACTAAGGAGTTTGTTCGGGTAAGGATATAAAAATGGTTAAAAGAGAAAAAGGTTTACCTAATGCCTTAATCATTCTCGTGCTTGTATTTGGTCTATAGTCTCAAACGTATCAAAAGTTGCAAGTTCTACAATACGCGACTAATGGCCCACTCAAACAAAGAAACATGTAAATGTGAATCTATGATATATAGGTGGCTCAAACCTCACGTACAAGGGTATGATATGTGATATGCATACATTGCTAGCTCCTAGGGCGAATTATTCCTAAATAACCACCCGCTAAATACCCGTTATGCTTATTAATTTGAACTTGACCATGACAAAAGACCAAATGGGTTGTGACATCCCTCGTTGACTTGGTTACTTGTGCTTTTGAGATTGCTTTGAAAACAAGACATTTTTGAAAAATTTTTGAAATTTTCCCCCATCCCCACACTTGAGGTAAACATTGTCCTCAATGTGTAGTGTTTAAATGAACGGGTCAAAATCAAAAAAAAATTTTTACTACTCCCCCATCCCCACACTTGAAGTACATATTGTCCTCAATGTGTAGGAACTAGAGTTTTAGAAATGCACAAGGGATGTAACACGACTAACCTTCCTAACTTTTCACCCCGGAAATTAAAATACACATTACAATCCACTTATTCTAAACTACCAATCAAAGTAAAAAGAAACGCATGCACCTGATTTTTATCGCTTGATGCTCATATCCTTCGTCTCTTCATAAAAATGGTTGTCCCGCGAACCCTTTATACCTACAAATTCTAATCCTTGTGTAGAAGCATGCTTCTCACAACCATCAAAATTTGTTAGTTACTTAGTTCTACCATTTTTTTATGAACACATTACCAAACCATGCATTATCTCACTTCGATTTTATGTGGAAAATATTTTACAACAACAACAAGCCTAACTCACTTTCGTAGGAATCACGGTTGCATTTAGCTTATGCAACAAGCCCTTTTAAACCTCCCAATAGCTTGGGAGGACGAGAGGTCTCGTGAGGGTTATATAGGGAACACACCCACAAAGTTCATTTAACTAGGCAATAATTCAAATAATCAAAATGAGAAAAAAACGAAAATAAACTAATAATATACAACAACAACAACAAAAACGTACCTCGCCTCTACCGCTGATATCTCTCATTAGGGTTCACTGGCGGGTTTGGCTGGTACGGATAACCAGTAAGGGCCTCAAACATATCCCTATAGTTATCCAGTGGGCTTGACTCTTGTTGGGGTGGCGGCTGGTACGACATTGGAACGAAACTCGAGCCGACTGCTTCGGGCCAGTGAGGGATTGGATCGGAGGGCCCTCGCGGATGAGGAAGGTTGGGGTAATCGGTCCACCCCGAATGTTCAGCATATGGAAGCCCGGCTTGATAATCTCGTTGATGGCGTTCTTGGTCATGGAGTACCTTGAAATTATTAATCGCCATCTGGTTGGAGAAAGCCATTGCCCCCCATCGGCGTTGGTCCAACTCTGCCTGTGCATTCCGGCGCCTAGCATCCTCTTCCTCCCATGCTTGTCTGCGGGCCCTTTCCTCTTCTTGCAGGCTGTATCATGCGTTCCATTTGTGATTGTTGCATCGCATATTGCAGCTGTTGTTCCTCCAACTGTTTTTCCACCCTCTCTCGAAAGGATGATTGAAAACCCCATTGTTGTTGTGGGTATGCCCCTTGCGCCTCTTCCCATTCTTTCCGACTAGCATGGTACTCTCTTGCTTCACCAATACCCGCCGACACATTGTCGTAAATCGCTTGATCCCCACGGTTCCACAACCGATACGATGGTATTTGTCTTTGATTCACAAAATCTGCCACATTGGCAGAGATTTCCCTATGCTTTTTCCGGTACCTACGCCTCGGTCCCCGTGGACCGGAAGGATCAATGTCCTCCTCAACATCGGGCATCTCCTCATCGCCCCCTTCTTCCTCACCTTCTTCATCAACCTCTTTGTCGTTGAACCGATAACTATCCCCTTGCTCATCTTCAACCGTGTGCAAATGCCCAAAAGATTTCACGGTTATGTTCCAATGTCGCCTCATAGAGGCGAAGTTGAATTGATCAATGGGTTTGGATACCCATAGTGAGTCTTGAGGTAATGCATTTTGTTGGAGAATCATGGCGCTGATCAATCTTGGGTAAGGAATCATTTTGCGTTTAAACGATTCCCGTGTATCCCATGTGTTAATCATAACAATTTGACGCCACGAGAGCTTGGGTGTCCCATATAACAATGCATGCACCACCCGACAGTCGGGTGCCTTCACCGTTCCACGGTCTCCAAACCGTATCATAATGTTCTCCAACGAGATACCTTGCAATATCTTTCCCATCAGAGACATATCTGCCCTTGCGTTACCTGCACCCCCAGAACCGGGTAATGTATCCTCCAAGAGAGTCACTGGGTCAGCATCATTCCTCTTGTTATCCAAAAACTGATCATACCCATAATAATCGTACGCGTCGACCCCAAGCGAGTCAAACCTCGCTATAGCATTCATATGCTCGAAGGACATCACCATTTGATTTTTCCCAATGTTCCCAATCAACTTCCACCTATGGGCTGGTCTATCGGAATGTTCAAAACGAAGGGTGGATAGCCACTCACAAACTGCCCCCAAGTATACCCGATTGGTGATGTCATCACACCAATCAATCACTCGCTCCCAACCGAGTTTCTCGAACCTTTGCACTATCCCAATCTTCCTAAACTCTTTAACATCTACCGTGCGCTCACAAACCGCCCTGTCAGGTACGGGTTTAGACACACCCGTAACCATTTTCATTCGCCACATCTTGGCTTCTAATCTCTTATTGTTGTAATGAGAAAGAGCCTTTGTCTTCTCGTCCTTCCATACCGAAGCTGACCCACTGTTCTTAGCCTCCGTCCACTCCCAATCTTGCCTAATAAGTTACCCATCTCCCTCTTCCACATTACTAAGTTGTTCCCAACGTCTTTGATAAACCCCGGAGCCTGAGCCGGTTCCTGAAGATGACCCTTGACCGGAGGTCTTTGCCTTCTTGCTCCCACGAAACATGACTACAATCACAAGACAAAGATAACAACAATTAGTACATTCCAACCTTCAACAATCTCAAACTTTGAACATGATATGTAATGTTGAACTTTAATCCAATTTTAGATGTAAAATCGCCTTTTAAACTTCCCAAGTCGCTCATTTTACCATCTATATTGACTAACACGTTTAATCTTACGATTTTTCAATAAAAAGTCATGGTTCAACAATGTTCAACATCACTACTATGTTCAATCATGCCAAAATCTTAGTGTAATCACATCACTAGAAATAAGCACGCTCAAACCCCACCCAAATCAAGCAAACACCCTTGAATTTATGCTCAAACATCCTACATTATGATAAACAACCTACTCTTAAACACCAAGTCTAAAATTTCGGAAGGAATCACAACACATATGAAAAATCATGCACAAATTGAGTGGAAGTTCATACCTTTAGTGAAGATTGACAAGAATAACCAAAGAAAAGTGTAAAAGAAGAACTTGGACGAACACTCTTCAAAAACCCTAACACACACGTCCAGAAATCTTGCAATCAAGCAAGAATTGATGGAATTGGTTATGGGGGTTTTGTTCTTCTCTGAAAATCACTCAAGATAGACTCAAGAATCAAGCGATTTGGTGGAGATTTGAGAGAGTTATGGAGAAAAGAAGAATTAGGGTTCTAGAGAGAAATTGGGGAAGATGAAGTTAGAAGGCAAGAGAGAGAAGGAGGAAAACGTATAGGTCTGCTTTAGGAATGATATTGGGTTGATTTCGGGTCAGGCATGTGGTCAAAAGATGTTTCGGGTCAAGTTTAGATACCACATAAGAGTTTGGATGTAAATGTGAGCCACAAAAACGAATCAGCGTCGGCTGATGTTCGACGGACCGTCGGCGACGGACCAGCCCACCGTCGGCGACGGTATGTGCTTTGTGACCCGGGTAGCGACGGCCTAAGTCACTGTCTACGGACAATTTGAGGCTACGGACAATTTAAGGGACCGTGGGCGACGAAGAGACTAGCCGTCGGCGACGGCTCTTGTATCTTTCATTTTTTTATTTTTCAATTTTTCAATTTTTTTTTTGAAAGGAAAAGAGAATTTTAATTAACTTTTATTAAGGGGCTATGCACATATAAAAATCCTAAAAAATATTAAAAATCTTTTTGTAATTTTTTTATAAGTTGAAATTTTGAAATGCGAAAGCCGTTAACGGCCCTACCACCCCCCGAAAAGTCGTGTATTGTCCCTAATACACACAAATAAGTCTAAAAACATACCTTATATCTTCATGACCCGTTCGTAATGTCTGGACTTCACACAATCAAGAAGGATTAGTAGGAATTGAAAACGATAATCCTCGAAACACCCAAACAATTAAACAAATATACATAACTTTACACAAAGTGTTACCGGTCCTCTTCATTCGACCTCATAAACCGGGAAACTTGCCACGAAGCTTACCGATTCCTTGCTTGCATCCACTTTCTCGTTACCCTCGAGAAACGGTTTTAGCCGATGACCATTTACCGTTTGCCGTACCCCGTCCTTCGGGTCCTCGATAGTAACATCACCCAATTGTCCGACCCGGGTGACAACATACGGTCCCATCCATTTGCTTCGGAGCTTTCCGGGAAAAAATTTGAGCTTTGAATTGTAGAGCCATACCTTTTGACCCACTTCAAATTCTTTCTTCCTCAACCTGGCATCATGCGCTCTCTTCATTCCGTCTTTGTATTGAGATGCGTATTCATATGCCGTCTCTCTTAGCTCCTCCAATTCACACAACTTGAGCTTCCGTTCCTTACCTGCATCATCATATTGCACATTAACCTCTTTAATAGCCCATAACGATTTGTGCACAAGTTCAACCGGTAAATGGCAGTTTTTACCGTAGAGCAACCGGTAAGGTGTAGTGCCTATGGGTGTCTTATGTGCCGTTCGGTAGGCCCATAAAGCATCGTTCAATTTAATTGACCAATCCTTACGGTCCGCCCTCACGGTCTTTTGCAAAATCTGTTTGATTTGCCTATTTGACACCTCAACTTGCCCGCTTGTTTGCGGGTGATAGGGGGTAGCAATCCTATGGTCAACACCAAACCGTTTTAAGAGCTTGCCAAACCGAAAATTTTTAAAGTGAGATCCTCCATCACTTATGATGACACGAGGAATCCCAAACCTTGAGAAAATATTGGTTTGGACAAAGTTGCATACTACGGAATGGTCGTTTGTCTTGGTGGCTATTGCTTCGACCCATTTTGACACATAGTCAACGGCCACCAAGATATACAAATTGCCATAGGAATTGGGGAATGGGCCCATGAAATCAATACCCCATACATCGAAAACATCGACTACAAGGATTGGTTGCATGGGCATCTCATCCCTTTTTGAGATACCCCCTAACTTTTGACACTCTATGCAATTTCTGGCAAACTCGTTTGCATCTTTGAAAATAGTAGGCCAATAAAGGCCACTATTCAACACTTTATGACCCGTTTTGTGACCACTAAAGTGACCACCACATGCAAACGAGTGTAGATGTTGCAGCACGCTCGGAATCTCTTCGTCATCAATACATCTCCGTATAACTTGATCCGCACACTCCTTCCACAAATGCGGTTCTTCCAACCGATAGTATTTGATTTGGGACATGAAGTGTTGCCTTTTCCGTCTATCCCAGTGTGCCGGCATATCACCTGTAACAAGATAATTGACAATGTTAGCATACCATGGCAATTTATCTAGTTTCATTATATGCTCATCCGGGAAAGACTCATTGATCTCGAAGGCTTTCGGATCATCGTCTACCATCAACCGGGACAAGTGGTCCGCTACCACATTCTCAATGCCTTTCTTGTCCCGTATCTCCAAATCAAACTCTTGGAGCAACAACACCCATCGGATCAATCTCGGCTTTGCATCTTTCTTCTCCATGAGGTACCTAACTGCAGTGTGATCCGAATAAATAATCACTTTACTACCCCATATATAAGACCGAAATTTATCCAATGCATATACCACCGCAAGTAGCTCTTTTTCGGTGGTTGTGTAGTTCAATTGTGCATCCGAAAGAGTCTTACTTGCGTAGTATATGGCAACGGGTTTCTTGTCAACCCGTTGTCCCAACACGGCCCCCACCGCATAATCACTTGCATCGCACATAATCTCAAAAGGTAACGACCAATTTGGCGATTGCAAGATTGGGGCCTCCACTAACTTTTCTTTTAAATTGTTAAAAGCATTTTGGCAATTTTCATTAAAGTCAAACGGTTGGTCTTTTAGCAACAAATTACATAAAGGCTTCATTATATCACTAAAACCCTTAATAAACCGCCGATAAAACCCCGCATGACCTAAAAACGACCTAACACCCTTAACAGTCGTGGGATATGGTAGAGTAGATATGACTTGTACCTTAGCACGATCAACCTCTATCCCACGACTTGACACTACGTGCCCCAACACAATTCCCTCTTGAACCATAAAATGGCTCTTTTCCCAACTAAGGACCAAACTAGTTTCAACACATCTTTTTAACACTTTATCTAGTTGGTCCAAACAAGTCTCAATGATCCAAAAATTGAGAAATCATCCATGAAGATTTCCAAAGACTTTCCCACCATATCGGAAAAGATACTCATCAGGCACCTTTGGAAGGTGGCGGGAGCATTACATAATCCAAACGGCATCCGCCTAAATGCGAAGGTACCGTAGGGACATGTAAATGTAGTCTTTGCTTGATCTTCCGGATGGATGGCAATTTGGTTGTAACCGGAATAACCATCTAGGAAGCAATAAAATTTTTGCCCCGATAACTTCTCAACTATTTGATCAATAAAAGGTAAAGGAAAATGATCTTTGGAAGTTGCGGTATTCAACTTCCTATAATCAATACAAAAAGAAAGCTAAGCAAATTAAACAGTTAATCACAACAATTCAAACAATATCCAAACACAAAGCGCACGCACTCCCCGGCAGCGGCGCCAAAATTTGATGGGAGTGTCGCGCTCCGGTCAAAGATAATATTTATAAGCCCAAATTACCCTTAACAATGTGTTAGTGGTAGTAAGGGGTCGATCCACGAAGAGTATGTGGTTTGTGTATGGATTCGAATGAATTATAAACAATTGTCACAATTTATGAAGCTTGCTAAAGTATTTTTGGGTTTTCGTTTAATTGAAAGATGTGAAATTGGATTGCTGAAATTGAATTACTTAGTTAACAACTACTACTTAACGATTGCAAGAATTTTGGATACTAGAACAATAATAATAAAAAGGAATCACACCCGGTTTCGGTAATTATTAACCTAGGATTTCTACAAGTTCTAGTTTTAACTCAATTGCATTTGATTAACGGATTTAGTGTACCATGACTTAGGTGCTACTAACTATCAACGCCCCGAAGAACGGACAAAAAGACACTTTGTAATCAACACAAGTAAATCCTAACAATGACAATGTACAATTACATATCACCGTTTCGCAAAGTCATAACTTTTAACATCGCTCGACAATTCACGAATTCGTAACAAATGTAATACTATTGTCAAGAGTTTCAAAAACCAAATACAAATTGTCACTAAGTTAAAACAAGAACAATTCAAAACCCTAGAATTAACAACTACCTACACCGGGGTGATACCGAGATGATTAGCCGCTCATGGTTGAAGAAGCTTGATCACCGGATGTTTGGAACACGGAAGGATTCATCTCGAACCTTGAACAATGGAGAATTGATGGATGTTGAAGGTTTGGTGAAGAATAATGGTGGAAAGATTGGTGGTGATGGTTAGGGTTTGTATGGATTGATGCGTGTGGATGATTGATTGTTCTTGATTCGGATTGATGATGGAATGGTGGATGGAGTTCAAGATGGAATAGTTGGTGAATAAGGCTCCAAGATGAAGTTCAAAACTCAAAAGAAGGTGTAACCCCCGAATTGATGATCAACAACCCCCTTTCATTCGTTTATTTGACCCAATTCATGTAACAGCCCCGCAGCAATATCCAAAGGCCGTCGCCGACGGACTTCATCACCGTCGGCGACGGTATGTAGTTTCTTGTTTTTGGCCGACGGCTAAAGTAGCTGTCTACGGACAATTTCTGGCCACGATACTTTCCATCAACCGTCGGCGACGGCCCCTTTGGGCGTCGGCGATGGTGCTTAGAATCCTATCTTCCTGTTTTCCGTGTTTCTTGAGCCCGGTTGACCCGTAACGCATCCTGGTGCTCCGGTTTTCGACCCGGTGACCTTTAGAGCTCCCAAAAAGCTCCTTAAACTCCAGTAGACCTGCAAAACACAAATCTAATCAAGAGTAGGCAATTCGAAACTAAAACTTGTGTAAAAACATCAAATTAAACAATTACAAGCACCAGTTTTCAACCACGTATCATTGGGTGTATCCATTTTGCCTTCTCGAGGCTTACAAACTTTTATTATTCTCATTTCGTCGTTCGCACTATAACCTGGTTATATTTCGGATTACTTTTCCTTGACCGTACCCCTTTTTATTTATTCGGCCCGTTTAGTTTTGCATCATACGTTCTTACTACTTACAATTTATGGCTTCTAGACATACCTACCCATTCCCTGGGTTTGTGGTCTTCGGCGTATCATTACCATTTCATGGTTTACGCTTTTATATCTCAAGCTTAACGAGTGACTTTCATGTCACGTCATGTTTAAGTTTATATAACCTTTCATTATCGAGAATCTTCTTTTCGAACATTTCGTTTTTACACCTATCAGTGTTAAGACCGAAATCCTTTAATATTAATCCTTTTCTAATTTCTCTCATAATACCCGTATTTATTAAAATGTTTTTTTTTCTTACTAAAACTGAATTTTAGTTTAACGTTTTCCTCTTTAACTTACGTCAATTACTCATATTAAGGAAATTGACAACTAATAATTTATTCTTTTCCGTTTTCGTTTTACGCGGGGGTTCGTAACAAGTTCCCTCACCTTACACTATTGACGTAGGTTCCTTCACTTAACCTCGTAGGCTATTTCCTTAAGCTTTCACCTCTTTAAGGCGAGTCCCTTATGATCCTTTTGCTTCAATTCATGACCCGTGGGTCATTTTGGCCCCGTAGACCTTAACACTAATTAATATCCCGTAGGTTATGATGATCCCATAGATCATCTTTTATTCGAGTCTCTATTCAAATGTGTATGTGTTTATATACACACATGGCGTTAAGGCACCCCTTTTTATGTTTAGAATTATTCACCTTTACTTTTTGGATTTCGTTTGACCTTGACCGTAGTCTAAGGCTACATTGTTTTCTTTCGAATTATCTTTCCGACTTCTTGACTTCTAACGTCAATTACTCGTCGGTTTACCCTACACTTACCGTTACTCGGTTCTTACCTATAATTCTTTACGACCCATTACCCGGGTTCTTTATCTTAGTGTTTTTTTTAACATTTTTGTTTCGCTAGTTTGCGTTTTTCCTATATATATTCCTTTATGACCCATCACGTAGGTTCATTAATGTTTCGCGCTTCCATTATTCAGTTTGCGCTTACTTGCACTACCAAGTTTTTATACCTTATTTATCTCGTTTGACTTGTTCGTGTGAAATTTCATCACTTGTGAACATCAAACTCCATTCTTTATTCGACCCGTTCAACTTTAAAATAGTTGAGCGTAGTTATTAACATTTCTGTTTGCAAATTCTCATTGTCTTTTAGTCATGACTCATATTCCGAGTCTTTTGACTTTCTATCTCGCGTTCCCGTCTCTTGGTTTACGCATTCTTTCCAAATCCTACCCATTCATCGGGTATCTTTACCGTAATCATTTCCAAGTAACCATTCTTATATGGTTTTAGACGTTATTTTAATTTATTTGGTCGTCTTAGCGAGATCCATCGTTTTTATTCAATCAAGTCCTTTATTCTTTATTCAATTCGTTTGACTTGTCCATGTGAATTTCATCACTTGTGACAGTCAAACTTTTATCCCTATGCCTTAGCATTCCTATTGGTCGGTCTGTATTTTCCTTTTACTTGATCCTTGTCCCTTCTCTCGGGCTCGTTTTTCTTACGTAATACGCTTCCGTCATCCGACTTACGTTTACGTTTACTATCAAACATCTTACTTATTTGATTCATTTGGGTACCATTTAAGTTAGTCCCATTCACCCACCCTTACTACATCGGACATAAATGTGTCCGCTATAAGAAGTTCATGGTATCATATGCTGCTACTTACTTGGCCAGAGAAAGCGATTAACACATGACACGCATGACCTTTTTATAGTTTTCACATCACGCCCTATGTAAGTAATGCCTCTATTTGTTTCTCTTGGAAACAATATCCCGAATACATTTTCTATTCGGTTTTTTCCAAGTTTTTAATCTACATATGCAACCTTCAATTTCTACATATTTGTTGCATATTACTATTTGTGCAATTATATTTAAAATGTGCACCTGGTAATGCTTGCCCTAACGGGCTTCTCTTGCCATTAGCTTTGTTTGCGACCGCTACGCGATTTAGGTCCTTGATGAGCATACTCTTTGGACCGTTCCTTTGTCAAATCTGTAATTTGTTAAACTCTCGCTATTTTCATATGCGAGTGTCCTTCAACTAAAACATATACAACTGTTAGTAATTTCGACATTAAAGGATGCCCGTATTATAATACAAGGCTTTTCTACTATACGCATCAACGCGTGCAATTTCGTTGACTAAACTATTCTATATCGTTTTTATTGGTGTAACGTGTATTACACGATAACTATATGTGTTGTTCTCAACACTTTAATCATACTAAACCATTGATATACATGTACTTACCGGATTTGCGATCAAGCCTCGAACCGAACACGCTTTACTCTTTAACCGTGAGCTCTGATTACCAACTTGTAACACCCTTGTTATTATTTTAAAGTTTTTCGTATAAATAACGAAAATAAACATGTAATTACGATTAAGTATCCTTAGAAAATACGAGTAATTTAAAACTTTTACAACTTAAAGTTTTCAACATAATATAAATAAGTTCGTCGTTTAAAAGTTACGACGAAACGTCACGCGGAAGCTTGTATCTTATCGTGTTCGGTTCCTCATCGAGCTTGATCTTCATCCGGGCACTCTTGGCGATCACCTATGATCAAAACCAACTTAAAAGTTAGTTTTGATAGTCAAATATTAAGTTCAAACAAGTACAGTGGTTAAAATGACAAAAATTAAAGATTTTCCGGAGTTAGGGGCGTCGCGTCACGCTAGGCCCCCTTTTTCACAGACTGTTGCTTCAGCTGTTGCTGTACATTCCAAGCTCAACTCGATTTCACGGAAACGGCCATAACTTCTTCGTTATTGATCCGTTTTACGCGATTTTTTTCCTACGCGTCCGTAATTAAATTCTCCATCTTATGGAGTTAAAATCCAAGATCCAACTTAATAAATTTTGAGACTTCTAAGCCTTCGACTCGTTCCCCTTTTACCGAATTTTAACCCGTTTATGCATTTTATCAAACAAACCTATTTATTTGATTCCTATATCTCATACACTTCTTCTAATTAATGTTACCTACTATATTAGGTTCTAATCATAGGTTTATTACACAATTTAAACCCATTTTTGCTAGTATGCTTATTTTGACCCGTTAAGGGTATTTAAGCACTTTCGAGCCTAAAATCGCTTTCGATTGCTTCTAGCATTCCATCACCACATTTCTTATCCTATAATCTCCCACCACAAATGTATTTATGGTGAGTTTAATGTGGTGATCTATATAAACCAAATTTTACCTCTCGAATCATTATTTTACGGCAAAAACTCAAATAATGCCATTTGACTAATATAATACCTCTTTCAGCTTCTATACTCATTCTAAGTATTTACCTAATCATAAAACTCGTTTCCAAACAACCTTTAAGGGTTGTTTGTTCAATTTAGCCTACAAGGGCGTTTTGGTCGATTTTGGTCCTTCTTTTACGACGAAGGACTCTTACCAATTATTTGACCAAAATAACACTTTTAACTACAACATAATTATGCGTACCTGGCTCAGATCAACATATTGACCCGTTTTAATACCTTTTGCTATTAATATCTAGATAATAGCAATGCTAACCATGTGTTCATTCCTGTGATCACAAAACTCAACAAGCAATCATCAAATATTATTAGCAAATGGTGTTAGCAACACCATTTGACCCGTTTAGTCAAAATGACTAATTATCATTATAAGATGGCACTTAATTACCATTTCAGCCCTTTAACCTATCCCGGTTTACTTTTTTTTTTTTGAAATCATCCAACTTGAAAGTCGTTTCCTGTTTTATTTGACCCATTATGACTTATGCCAAATGGTGTCGTTTTAAATCCCTTTATCTATTCGTTAACCCATGTCCGGATTACCATTTCACTATTTTCACTTGTTCCGACTAGCATTATATCGCGCCGGAATATCATGTTTCATTTACTTAATATAAATTGTATTCCATGCTCACAAATAAGCATTTTGCAAATAAAAGTAAAAAGGGCGTAAGCTTAACTTACCTCGCATCCAAATGACGCATTTCCTTTCCTTCTTGATTCGTTCGACCCACTCACTCATCACGCTTCCACCTAGCTCGTTAGGCGTCAAACTATCATCATAATTCATAAGATGGTTAGATTAGTCATTATCAATTATGACTACTCCATCTAACGAGTCTTATGTCGACTTTATCACTCGATTAAATCATCGGTTAGTTTGACTTCCTAAAAGTCAATTGATCTATCAACATATTCAAATGCACACTTCCCATGGAATTTCAACATTTTAGCTTCGTTTAGGCATTTTAACAAACACCTAGTGGGCATAATTTCACTAAGTCAAAAATCAAGTTTCATGACTAACTATTTAGCCAAGATTAAACAATTATTGCAAGTTTAATATATCTAGTATGCATAATAACATCTAGATTCACCTCATGTAAATAAATAACACTCAATTTATAATCTAATTTCTAGTGTTCTTCATCATTCTACAACACCCATTTAACACACATATAGGTGATCACCAAATCATTCAAGTCATAGCATCATATGTATGATTTTCACTTAGGGTTTAGTTCCTAAGCATGTGTACATCACTAACTTAGCCATAGCTCCTCTAATCCTTACATAATTCGCGAATTATGATGCTAACTCAAATTTTGCAACTTCACGAATCATCAAATTTTTACATACCTTGTGATCCCCATGACTTGGTGATCGTTTGTATGTGAACATGCATCGATTTAGGACTGAAATCGACCTTCAATTTGATGATTTTTGGCACTTTAGGGTTTCACCCTTCTTGGTCGCTCATGAAGATCGATCCACACACACACCTTGTGTGTGGTGTGTGTTTTTTTTATTAATTAGAACTTGTTTCCTTTTCAACAGTTTTGGTCCCTCAGGTTTAGATTTTAATTATTAGGGAATAGAACTTCATATTTTATTTACTTATTTACACCTTGTTAACTAGGTTAATTTCTCCTAGTTAACTTGACGAGTTCGGGAAGCTATAACCCGTTATATTTTAAATCCCGTTAACTCAGGCTCTTATAAACTTGATTCCTTAAAACTTTGATTCGTTTTTATTTAATATTAGGATTTCTTATTTAAATCCAATTATTTACCGGGTTATTTTTACTGCTAACGGTACGTTACCCGTCTTCGGGGTGTTACAGTTATGACCACTGGTACCATCAAAAGGTTATCAAGTGTTGAAGGAAGAAGACCCCAGTACCAAGAACAAGGGGCATCGATGGATGACTTTTGGAATTCATTCCCTAAGTCAAACATTGATACAACCACTGCAGGTGGGAAATCGGATGATCCCATTAACTTGGGTGATGGTTTGAAATATCAGGAATTGACAGAGAGGGTAGACAGAATTGACTCAGCTGTTACGGACATCAAGACAATGCTGCAACAGTTGTTAAATTCATAAAAGTCCTCACCCACTGCTGCACCAACCACTGCTGTTCCAACTCAAGCACCTGCACCACAACCTGCACCTGCTGCAAATGAGTTATGGAACTTGTTTCAACCTATGCTCATCCAACAAAGAGAACTGGCAGATCAGCAACATGAGATACATGTTCAAAAGCTGAGAAACATGATGGAAGCTAGGTTTAAAAACACCCAAGCTGACATCAAGGCTATAAAGACCCACATACTGAACACCACTAGCGCTGCTCCTCCCACTGTTCTCTTTATTGATAATCTACCACCAGATAATGCCAAAAAGGGGGAGAAGATTAAGCAGTGGAAGAAAAAGAGAATTGAAGATGGTCTTTATATTGAACCAGAAAAAGATAGCATGACTAAAGAAATTCCCTTGCCAGATGGTAGTAAAAAGATTGATGCTTCCAAACCACCTTCCAAAAGCCCCAAACATCAAACTTCCACCCAAACAGCTGTTGTAACACATGCTGTATCAACATTTGTTGGTACTTCAGTGGTTTCATCAGTTGTTAAACCAACAACCACCACCTCAACTACAACCAATGCCCCACCAATCGTCCCATCACCACCAAGGAAACCATCACCACCAAAAACAATCTCACCAACAGCACCTCCTGTCAAAAGACAGAAGACATCAGATGTTACAACATCTGTTGTAATGGAAACAGTGGTTGAAACACTAGTTGTTTCAACTACTGTTAGTCAATCACTTATCACCTCAAAGGTTTCTTCAAAAGCCATGGTTCCTTTTATACCAAAGACTGATTCAAAAACACCTTCTCCTAAAAAGGTGTACACTAGAAAAGGGAAATTTCAAGTGCATGATGATGATATACCAGCACCTGTTCCTATTTCATCTGCTCCGTATAATGTCATTAAGCCACGGCCATTCATACCACCAACTCTAGCCAATCCAAAAATTCTTGAAGGCTATAACCCTGCTGATATTACATCAATAGCTGCAACTTATCCACTAGAACTGGAAGCTGTAAAGAACGAAATGAGACAATTCTACACAGAGGATGATCCTTCAAAAAGAAAATTTCCTTCGTTAATTGGTTACAGAGATCCAGCCAACATCGATGAATATTTAAAACTCAAAGTTAGGCAAGCTAATAACAAAGCCAGACTTGAATGTCAAGGGAAAAGTGACAATGACATTTCAAGTTATACACAGTTTTTACTCACTAAGGTCAAAGTATTGGAGGATTATGCACGAGACCTGAGCAAAGAAATGTCAAATCTGCCACCAGATGCTAACCTACAAAAGGAAATGAGAAAGGATTATATTGCATTCATTATGAAAGAAAAATTCTATCCAGCTAAAGAAGAACTGTTCAGTGAATGGCCACCCATTGCTTTAAAGCATGAGGTGAACAGAATTGAGAGGATAAAAAATAATCCAGGTATGAAAAGGTCAGCACCAAACTGGAGTAAATACAAAAAGGCAATTGATGAACTTATTTCGGAGTATAAACGAAAGACGCAAGAATTGGTGGATGCAAAGGTCGGAACTGCCAAAGCCATAGCAAAGTGGACAAGATGAGGCTTATGAAAGGCTAAAGAAAAGAAGGATGACAGATCCTAACATACCAAAGAAGCCTGACTACAAAAGGCCAAAACAGCAGATCAATACTTCTGAACCACTGTTCACATCAGCTGATATCTCAGTCATTGAGTTAAATCAAAGAAAGAGACAAGAGCAGATTGAAAAAGAAACTGCAGAAGATATAGCTGCAGCAAATGACATTATAAAAATGGCTTTCAAACAAATAACAACTGAAAATTCTGAACTAGCAATAACTCAGGGTACTAACAACAAAATCTCACAAGGCCACAATCTCCAAACTCATCTGTAAATAAACCTCTCCCAAGAAACCCATTGGGTTCAAAAATACTAAAATGGATGTCTGATCAAAAGACACATGTATTGACACTGCTCAGATCCAATGGAGAAGTCAAGCACATATCAAGGGAACAAGCACTAGGCCTGGGTGTGGAAGATCTACAAGATCTCCTTGAGCTTGTACTATGCAGGGATGAGGATGATACAAGTTCTATGAATTTTGAATTACAATTTAAAGGACAAGTTAGGGAACTTCTGATGAGACAATAAAGATCCAAAATAATGAAGAGTTTTGGCATTATCTGTTCCAGGGGGAGATTGTTGGGATTGAACCCTATTAGAGGAACAGATAATTAAAGCCAAAATTGGATCAGATCAGTGGATCCAGAATAAGCAGTTGTTTACACTAATACTTTCCTCTTGACAGTGGCTCTAACATCTGATGCACTAAAGCACTGCTCTTACAAACAACTGCTGCTCTTAAAGAGTGATGCTGCTAAAGTAATGGATTTTTGAGTTGATGTTACCAGTTTGACGAGTGAGAGCAAAAATTTGAAAAAGTTGAAGTAATGGATTTGAAAATTAGGATTTTGTGTAATTGATAACTGATTTCAGGAGATAAAAAGGAGGATAGATTTAATATAAAAAATAATGTTTAAATGTATAATGACAATCCTACCCTTATATTTATTAAACAAGATCAATGGTCAGGATGAGTTCGTTTTGTTCACAAATAGGAAAAGGTTCACTAATGAACCTAAAGGGTTCCTAAGTGAACCAAACCTTATTTGAGAACTAAATGAACCAATATCAACCGTTGATATTGGATGGCAAGATGTAATTATATAAAACTGATTTGGACGGTTTTTCTTTTTTTAATTAGGGGTAATATTGTACTTTTGATTTGTTTTCAAAAAGGCAGTAAGAATCATCTCCGTTTTTTTAGCATGGTCCCAATAAATTGCATCTTATATTTTACTTTGCACACTACATTATCGTATATTATTTTATTTTTCCCACTACATAATCCTCTTAGCACATCAAATTCTTTTATGTTAAATGTGAATGTTATTAAGTTAATAATATACTATTACTTAATAAAATATTTATACATATAAGTGAAATTCTATTATACATGTATGGATAGGGTAGGGTTCCTAAGTGAACCAAACCTTATTTGAGAACTAAATGAACCAATATTAACCGTTGATATTGGATGGCAAGATGTAATTATATAAAACTGATTTGGATGGTTTTTTTTTAATTAGGGGTAGTATTGTACTTTTGATTTGTTTTCAAGAAGGCAGTAAGAATCATCTCCGTTTTTTTAGCATGGTCCCAATAAATTGTATCTTATATTTTTACTTTGCACACTACATTATCGTATATTATTTTATTTTTCCCACTACATAATCCTCTTAGCAAATCAAATTCTTTTATGTTAAATGTGAATGTTATTAAGTTAATAATATACTATTTCTTAATAAAATATTTATACATATAAGTGAAATTCTATTATTCATGTATGGATAATGGTTATACAATATGTTAATGTGGATAAGTAAACAAATATGTATATATGTGTAATAGTAAGTTTTTACGTCTATCTGTGGTACATATATGCATTATTTATATCCTTTTATACTTATACAATTTCATAAGTATGTATATGTATAGTTATGTATTACTATGCTTTCATAAAATACGTATATGTATATACAAGTTATTACATGGTTTAATGATGTACATATGTGTATACACTTATTTTATAATTCTCAAACTACACATGGGTACACATGAGCTATGTTTTCTGAAGATTCAATTCATATACACATTATTGTGTATAACACACTTACTTGGGTGTATATACGCATATATATACACATCTATAACATTTTTATTAGTTATGTAATATTGCTTTATAACAGCCGCCATAGAAATTGAACTTGAATTACTTTCTTCTTGAATCAGATATCAAAGCATGACGACAAAACTAATTAATGTGTTGCATATACATGTACAAGCGTAATCTATTGTGAAAGATTCAATTGCAAATCAATAATAGTGTGTTTTGGTTGTTGTTGTTATGTGTGTATAGCGTCACAACTATACACATGTATTTGAAAAAACAAACAATCACTTAACAACAACTACAAATATATACAACTATACACATGTGTATAAAAACCAATTGCTCAGTGAAAAATAGATATACACATGTATATAAAAAACAATCAGTCACTTAACAACTTATACACATGTGTAAAAACAAACACTCAGTTAACATCAACTATACACATGTGTATAGAAACCAAATGTTCACCGAACAACAACTAGATGTATACAAAAAGAATTAACAAGTGATAATTTGCATTAAAATAAAAACATTAGTAAACTTAATACATTTATCGAATCATGTAACTGGCTGTATAATTTGATGATATCAATGTTCATATGTGTACATGGCTACTTAAATATATATAGAATAACAAAATAATCTTTTATGGTGAATTATTCATATATGAAGCAAGGAAAATAAAAGCCGGTAAATAAATAAAACAATGAAATAATAGTAAATCGATGGGATGTGGCTTCAAATTCCAAAAAAACAATAGTCGTTCTCTATAATTTATATGGATTGATAGTTGTCAATGCAACAAAATTTAAACAAGCTGTAGTATGTGGAATAAATTCCAAGTAGATGGGACATGGCTTCTAAAAACTAACACATAATTGACAAGTGTCCCTCAATAAAAATTAATTTAGGGGTAATTTAGACCTTTTTACCCTATTTATTTATAAGAGTTAACTGTCATTTTCGTCCATGTGGTTTGTTCACTTTGCCATTTCAGGTCAATTTTAAAAAATGCACCAGTTTCCTCCCTGACATACTGGAAATGTGCCACTTCAGTCAAAAAATTAAAACTCAGTTAAGTCAGACAGGTTAAATGAAGTGGATTATTGTCAATTCATAAAATAAGGTGAAAATAAAAGATATACGAATTGACAATAATACCCTTCATTTAACCTCTCTGATTTAACTAGGTTTTAATTTTCGGACTGAAGTGTCACGTTTCCAGTATGCCAGGGAGGAGGAAACTGAGGCATTTTTTAAAATTGGTTTGAAGTGACAAAAGTGAACAAACCATATGGACGAAAATGACAGTTAACTCTATTTATAACTATTACAAATAATTATTAAAATATCCATAAATCCATACAAGTTTAATTCAAATTAAAGTCTGAATTTTTAACATATCCATGATCAGATAACTCTCCATGATCAAACCAACCGGCATGAACCACCACAAAAAAATACAATCAACACTAAACTATATAATTAGCACAAAATCCTTAGTTGTTCTCCATTATCAGTACATCGTCCTCAATCATTCCCCATTATCAACATAAACGACAATTAGCACATCCTCAATCGTTCTCCATTATCATCACATCAGATGTGCTGATTATATCTACTTTTGGTTTTCAGATTTAACACAGATGTGCTGATTATATCTACTTTTCGTGTTTTTTTGTATTTTATTGTAATTAACACATAATCAACACGCACCCGTGTACTATGTCAGCACATGAACAACCAACTCATCTATCCCACATCTATGGTAATTAACACTTTAACAACACAAAATCAACTTTAACTGATTGTTGATTATCGTTGGACGTTTGCTTCAAGGCTGGACGCACAACGGCTTGTTCAGCTTGTTCGTATTCAATCTGTTGTTCGTCTTCGAGGCTGATCGCACAACAGGTTTTATATGGAATTGAACTTTATCGCACAAAAAGGATTAATGTGGGTGAGTTGTTTTGATATTGATCCTCATAAGAATTACAGTACAAAATAAGAATATACGTATAGACTTAAAATCAACATAATACATTTTTCATACTAGCACATTCCAATTACATAACTAACACAGTTATAAAACACCTTTTTGTAACTTTTTTAAAAGTTACTTTTATAAATAAATAAAGTATATCAATATGGTACTCATATTAAAGATAAAAAATACATGATAATATGATATAATGTTTTTAAACAAATAATGAAGTATATAAAAGTTATTTTAGTTTAAAAAACCTTGGTGGAATTAGTATTTAATGGAAAATGGCTAAATGAATAAAATACCCCTAAATAATAGATCTTATTATTTAATATAAATTAGCAATTTTATGAAATTACCCCTAACTTGTTAGTACTAATTATTAATTATAAGGTTTTTATTTGTAATCAACACCAACCCCTTGATTTAAACTATCAAGGCTCAGATTTGTTCTTACAATTCTTACGCTGTTTGTACAGGATCTCAACTCATAAATCATATAAACTTAAAACTATAAATTACATAACTACTCTTTTATAGATCCAAAAAATCCGTTTGAAATGCATATGATATGCTTAAAACTATACATTTTATAAACTTAAACAAATACAAAACATAAATACAACTACTCTTTTACAGATCCACTGAATCCGTTTGAAATGCATATGATAAGCTTTCTTGTCACACAAATAGATGCAATAATATAGATATACGTATTATTATAAGTTAAATTTAAATTGTTAATCAATAATACATAAATAGTGGAATTCGCCGTGCGTTGCGGCGCCATTTAGTAGGTATCATTTTGGCTTGATACAACGTGTGTACAATACCAATCCAAAAGAATACACCCAAGATGATATTACACATTTTATAACGATCGAAAATCATAAAAATTAATAATGGTTATGGTTTGAATAACACTAATTCCGCACCTGATGTCCGATTCGGGTTGTGATGACACCGGATGTTGTCGATTCGATTCATAACGCATTCGACTATATTATTAAAATAACGAAAAAGCAAACCACGTCAAATTATATAAAAAATCAACTTTTAGCGAAACGTAAATAAAAGTAAGCACGTCACAATGGTATATTGGGATATTCATAATGCATTCAACTATACTATTAAAATAACGAATAAGAGTTAATTGCGTCAATTTATATATAAAAAACAAAGTGAGACAACTTTGAGTACATATATGTTTGTGTTCCGATCACTTGTATATAACTGTTCACAACTCGAATTTGAGTAAAATTTATATTAAGACGTAAATAAAAATAAGAACATTGTAACGGCATAGTCAAATATTCAGAAAATATTATATTTTAAAAAGTTATAAGAAAAAATAAAATATGATCAGAAGTAATTATCCTATTATTAAATTACAAACTTTATGAATAGTACTTTTAAAGCATTTAAGTAATTTCTTTATTAATTTATAAATCTTATTACTAATTTACAAACTTTATGAATAGTACTTTAGGGTATTTATATGAATAGTACTTTAGGGCATTTAGGTATTATCCTATTATTAATTTACAAACTTTATGAATAGTACTTTTAAGGCATTTAAGTAATTTGTTTCCTTGGAGACTCCGGTTCGACTCCCGGGTGTAGCAAAGGTGTGGGGACCAGGCAATGATGGTAAGTGCTTGTTAGCCAATGTTGCGCAAGTTCGAGCCTGAGCCGCCCCGGTTTTAATCCGGCCGTTACTCCAGCGAGGTGTCTCGTGTGGAGGCGGTACGGTTTCCGGGCGAACGCCGTTAGCCAAGTTTGACCACTCCCAACGCGGATCCGGTTAAGATAATGTAAGTCTAGGACAGACTTGGTTAGGGTCCCCGATTTGGGGATGTAAATACCTTAAGAAAGTTACCGTTCAAAAAAAAAAAAATACAAACTTTATGAATAATACTTTAGGGCATTTATATGAATAGTACTTTAGGGCATTTAAGTAATTTCTTTGTTAATTTACAAACAATGAATAGTACTTCTAAGGCATTTAAGTAATTTCTTTATTAATTTACAAATCTTATTACTAATTTACAAACTTTATAAATAGTATTTTAGGGCATTTATATGAATAGTACTTTAGGGCATTTAAGTAATTATCCTATTATTAATTTACAAACTTTATGAATAGTACTTTTAAAGCATTTAAATAATTTCTTTATTAATTTAAAAATCTTATTATTAATTTACAAATTATAATAATAATAAAGTAATGTTATCCTATTATTAATTTACAAACTTTATGAATAGTATTTTTAAAGCATTTAAGTAATTTCTTTATTAATTTAAAAATCTTATTATTAATTTACAAATTATAATAATAATAAAGTAATGTTAAATATTGATATCTTGAACTTGTTAATATAAAATAGTAATTTATATTAAGTTTTAGTTTTGAATTAAAAATAAAAGCTAAAAGCTAAAAATAAAATAGTAATTATTTTTATATTAAACTAGGTTATGGTCCCGTGTGTTACACGGGTTGATTAATGAAAACGATATAATTTATTATTTGTAAATACTTATTATTTTTAATCTACTTTTGATAGTTTTGATTGAACATACATGATAAATTCATAATTTGTCATTAATAACATTGAATTTCATCGGACAAACCTCTAATAACATTGAATTTCACGGGATAAACCTTCTAAAATTATAAAATAAAAAAAGAAAGTCATCAAAATTCACACCAACAAAACTTGGGAAAAGTTGAATTAAAGAAAGGAATATTGGATTTTAATAATCACAACTATTCACCGTTGGCCGCTAACACTTCCAATTTTAAAAATAACTACTGGCTATCCCAATATTAACATATTGACTTCCAATGGACCCTGACTAACAGAGCCCTAATGTTGTTAGTCTCCGATTGCCGGAAAAACGTTTTTAGCCATAAAAAGGTTCCTAAAGGTCCGATCTAAGTTTACAAAAAGGTTTGGGACCAAAATATTTAGTTTTTCTGGCAAAAAACCTGAGTTTTCTGGACAAAAAGAAGTTTTCCGGTGATAAAAGAATTTACAGCGACTTCAATAATTGGGTCTTTTAGTAGAAAAACGTTCCCAAAATAAGTAATAAAGTTACAAAGAGGTTTGGGATAAAAAATGAGTTTTCCGGCCAAAAAGAGTTTTTGGCCAAAAACGCTTTTTCGACGACCGGAGACTAACGACGTAAGGGTTCCGATTGTCAAGGTCCATTGGAGGCCAATATGTTAATAGTTGAGACTGTTAGTGGTTATTTTTTAAGTTAGGACTGTTGGCGGCCAACGACAAATAGTTGTTATTATTGAAATCCAATATTTCCCAAAGAAACATGCAACTATTTTGATTCTTTTTTACTCACTTTTACTATTTTGTGTGCGTTACTTATTGAAAAGAAAAAGTCTTGGTATCAATACATGCATCTCAACCCAATGGAAAATGTCCCCATTTTATTTCTTTTATTATATAACCTCGTGTATTATACGAGTTGAATAAATGTAATTTTATATACCAAATAATAAAAAAGTTATATCTTTAAAACCCTATATATTACCAAATAATAAAAAAGTTATATCTTTAAAAACCATATGTATTATACAGGTTGAATAAATAAAATTTTATATATTAAATAATAAAAAAGTTATATCATTAATAAAATCCCTCGTGTATTGTACATGTTGAATACATCTAATTTTATATACCAGATAATAAAAATGTTATATCTTTAAAAACAACGTATATTACAGGGATTGAATAAATGTAATTTTATATAGCAAATAATAATAAAAATATATATCTTTAAAGCCCCGGACACGGGTTGAATAAATGTAATTTTATATATTAAATAATAAAAATGGTTATATCTTTAAGAATCACGTGTATTGTACGGGTTGAATAGATGAAATTTTATATAACACAAAATAGAAAAAATTACATCTTTAAAAACCCTGTGTCTTGCATGGTTTGAATAAATGTAAATTTTATATATCACAAAATAGAAAAAGTTACATATTTAAAAACCCTGTGTCTTGCACGGTTTGAATAAATGTAATTTCATATATTAAATAATAAAAAAATATATTTAAAAAAAATCCATGTAGTGCACGGGTTGAATAAACTTAATTTTATATACCAAATAATAAAATGGATAAATATAAATGGAAAACAAAACAGTAAAATATAAAAAGATAAAATCATTACTTGTATTTTCATTTATATTTTTACATTAAAAATCTATGACATTAGTAGAAGCCATGAGTTACATATGCTTATTTTATTATAATTCAATTTTATTAATCCCTGTTATAAAGTAAAAACATGATAAATATAAATGAAAAAAATAGTAAAAGATAAAATTCGTAATTAAAATAATATATTCTTGATTTGAATCTTATTAACAAATATTATCTATATCTATTTGTTTAGGGTAAAAGATAAAAAGATAAAATATATGGATTAAATAATATATTTTTAATTTAAATTTTATTAGTAAATATTATTTTATATCTATTTATTTAGGCGGGAAAAAATTGTTGAGATTACCTCATAGAGCGCCATGTGTCCCCATTTGATTTACTTTATTATATACTAGGTTAGCTACCCGTGTGATACACGGGTTGAGCAATTCAATTTTAATGAGTAATAATAAATTAAAAAAAAACAACAAATAATGAAACAAAATTTTCCTTCAACAATCAAAAACTAAAAAATATAAATTACAATAGAAATATAAAGTAATCATAACTCTCTAAAAATTTCCTTGGAAACAACATCTTCCTCTTTGTAAAAAATTAGTAGCTTTGCTCCGGCTATACTCTTTACTCTCGAAAGTGCAACATACAATTGTCCACGGATGAATACAAGTTGCTTTAAGTACAAATCAACTCAAGATAGTGGTTGTTTTTGGCTTTTGTTTATAGTCATTGCAAAATATATGTTAAACAGTTTAACTAAATCTGAAAAAAAAAATCAAAATTATCTAAAAAAAATTAAATTTTAAAAAGCATAAAATTAGGATGTGTTTTTCAAATCATTGACCAAAATTTGAAAAATGAAGATAGAACGAACTGTAAGGAATACAAGGTAATGAATCAAAGTGCAAATGATCGTAGCCAAATATAAAGCACACAATTGTATAATATTCAAAAAAAAAAAAAAAAAACATAGGAATATGATCTAAAAGAAGACGGGAAGGTAAAGCAAAAGGAAAACCGAGATTATAAACAGTTCATTTATACGTATCAAGTACACTTATTTTAGATTATGTAAAAATCTGAGAGCTGAAATGGTAGTATCATGATTCTATTGCTATTTGGTTAGTCGGCATGATATATGTATTATTGTTTTAGACTAAACGGTATGGGGGCCGGCCTTGGCCCGGCGCCGCACCACCACACCGCCCCCCTTTGGAGCGTCCCGACTTCTCCGTCTACCCAGCGACGAGCACGACGCGCCACCATTATCTCTCTCTCTTCTCTCTCTAAAAAATCAAATCAACGTTTAAAGAGGGCAATTTGGTGGAGCCCCATCCTCCACCCCCTTTAGACCCATCCTCACTCTCGATAACGTGGCGGCCCATCCCTTGGGGATGAGCCTAACCATACCGATTAGTCTTATAGTTTACTATAGCCTTAGAACATGAGTTAAGACATTAGAGTTTCATAGTAATATACTTCCCATTGTTTATTATCAAAATAGATGCCTGTTCAATCACTAAAACATTTTTACATGGTACCATAACAACAACTTGTATCATAGTTGAAATTATTTTAGTATCAAATTTGGCCTTTCATCATGAAATATATTGGTTGAGCTATTTTATAATTGTAAGACAACTAAAAAGGAAAATGAATAAATCAATTTCATTTCATCATGAATAAGAACCATAGCAAAATCCAGACCTAAGTCCCTCTCAAAACTCTCGTTGGATCCAACCTAAAAATTATATGATTCTCAACAAATCTTAATGAAGCTAACATATATATAACAATTCTGTGATATTCTACCCAATCCATATAACAAAAGAAACACATTATTATTAGCCAATACAACAAAAAACGTGCAATACAACGGCAAAAAAAAATGTTCCATATCAAAACCCATCCATCCTCGAACCAACCCAGGTTTCGACCATACATGAACATCAATAATCAAGCTTTAAAACCTAGAATTAGCCAGACGCCCATCCAAATTTCTATTTCATGTAAAAAAAACAACAGAAACTTACCAAGATCGGCTAGATTATGTTCGTAAACACTTGAAAATCAAAACGCTACATGATCAGATTAGCGGCGTCTTCAATTTTGGATTGGATTTAAGGTTTTCGAATACATCAAATCGAATGGAGACAAAATTTCACGGACGGTCGGGGATCAGGGCGTCTTCAAAGTTGTTTCATGAATCAACAGAATCTGTCGTTAGCGTGCTCTTCCATGGGAAGACTGGGTTTAGGGTTTTCCAAATGTTGAAACAGAATAGAGAGAGAAAGTAGCCCAAAAAAATTGTAGAAGTCTAAAGGGTCGGGTCAAACAGAAAAATGGATCCAATCGATTGAGCGGGAAACTCATCAAAATAATGGCTTAAGAATTCGACACGTGTCCCAGCAATACTTTTATTTATTATATATAGAAGATTTTGTTAATATAAAATAGTAATTATATTATATATTATAAATTAGCAACTTTTTTATGCATAACAAGTTGTACATTGTGCTTTGTACATTTTCCAAAAAAAAAACCTTGATTTTTTTTACTTTTAACCCAAAGGTTTTTACCTTTTGCAATTTTAACCCTACATAATTTGTTTTTTTAACTCTAACCCAAAACTTTTCATTATTTGTAATTTAACTTCACAACTTTTGTCACTTATACTTTTCATCTTTCGCAAATTTTCGTTTTATGTATAGTTCTAAATTTTTCGAGTTAATACGACGCAACGTGCATGTGTGGTTCAACGTTTGTACCTCTATTTTTCCATATTTGACAGGTTCGTCGCAACACGCATATCCTAGGTCGAGTCAGTGTTGGTGGTCGATGACGGTTGTGTGACATTAGTACTTTTTGATACCGTTTTACGCCCCGCCGCAACGCGAGGTGTGCTTTGGGGTTTTTTCAAAGAAAAAATGGTTATGCATATGGTTGTCGTAACGTTGGCTTTGGGGGTTTTCCAAAAAAAAAAATGATTTTTTTTACTTTTCACCCAAAAGTATTTCATAAATTACTTTTAACCAAAAACTAATTGTATTTTTTATTTTTAACCCAAAGCTTTTTATCTTTTGCAATCTATCCTCATAACTTTTTTTACTTTCAACTTTGTTCCTTTATAGTTTTCATTTTCCACAAATTTTTCGCTTTATGCTTGGTTCTAAATTTTGTGACTTAACACAACGTAACGTGCGTCTTTGGCTTAACGTTTTTACATTTCGTTCTAAATTTTGCGAGTTAACACGATGCAACGTGCGTGTATGGGGAACGTTTTTACATCGTCTATTTTTTCCCCGCTTGACAGGTTTAACATAACGTACGAGTCCTAGATCGACTTAGTTATAACTAAAGAATTCCCGGCGCATTGCGGCGGGTCGCAATACTAGTAATTATCAATTTGTAACATGTTTTGGCAACATGGTGTTGTACCATTAGCTTAAATGGTGTTCTTAGTAAATTTGTACTTTTTCTCATAATGCAATAGTTATATTATATTTGTATAATTATCAATTTGTAACATGTTTTGGAAACATTGTGTTGTACCATTAACTTAAATGGTGTTCTTAGTAAATTTATTCTTTTTCTCATAATGCAATAGCTCTAGAGATCAAACTAGGGATGAGCAAATGGTACCGGTACTAAATTTACCGAACCGGTTACATTTTCGGTACCGACTTTTGACATTTTCGGTACCAGTATTTACCGGGTTTTAACCTTAAATACCGGTACCGAACCGTACCATACCGGGTATATTCGGTACCGGTACCCACTTTTGAGGATTTTCGATACCGAGCTCATCCCTAGACCAAACCAAATTTTTCTTCAAAGTGTTATAGCCAAGGTTTGAATAGTTCATTAGGATATGCTGAATGAACCACCTGATTTTTCAGTCAATGAGATAATATTTTCATGAAGCTTGAAGTACTGTTTTCTGAATGCTTAATGCCTTATCCTTCTCAGGATGATGCTAATCTAATCCAATATGAGAACATAGTTCAGAAGCTTTTGGAAATTAACCAGAGCGGTGGAGCTAAAGAAGATTATTTATCACCATCAATCATCAACATTTTGTACTGTAATGTTGTTTACCTTATGAAACATATCTATATGTTTTTTGTAATTCAACTTGATTGATGTTTTTTAAGTTTTGAAATGTCATAAGTTTTACATGGTTAATCAACTTGATTGATGTTTTTTTTTAAGTTTTGAAATGTTATAGGTTTTACGTGGTTAATGTTTTTTTATGTTTTGAAATGTAATAGGTTTTACATGGTTAATGTTTAATACTATCTAACATTACCCGCCACAACATTTGTATACGTCGCGTCTTAATTTGTATGCCCACAGCCGCAACGCGGCGGGAGTTCCATCTAGTTAAAAATAAAACATAAAAGCTAAAAGAGGGACTATTGCCAAAATAAAATGTCCAAAAAAGTTGTGGTCAAAAACAAAAAATCAAAAGTCCCTTGTAGCTAACATGATATTATTTAATATATATGATAATAACTTATAAAGTTTTCATTATTTAATATATACTATTTAGAGTTAATTGCCAAAATCGTCCCTGAGGTTTGGGCATGTTTGCCATTTTCGTCCAAAATGACTTTTTTGTACCAAATAACCCCTCACGTTTGTAACTTTTTGCCATTTTCATCCAAATGGCTAACTGGGTTAGAAACAACCGTTTGATGAGGTTTTTTTTTTTTTTTTAAATTTCACAAGTAAAAGGACTGAAATGTAATTTCTTTTTAAACTCTAACTTTATAAAAGTAAGATTCACATGTAAAACAAATTGTAGAATTATATAAAACAATTATGAACAAAAAAAAATACTTAATTAATATACATTGACGATTTTTGTTAAATTGCTAGTTTAGGTATATATGATTTTGAAAGCTATGCTATGTGTTTTTTAAAAGCTTAGTGAATGGTGCTGGACTCAAATTTGAATGTAATAATAACATGATAGCATAAGCACAAGGGCACATGATTATATAAATAGTCCATTATACTTTGAAGGAACCTTTATTGCATTGCAGGTTTGATCAAAGCTTCTTCCTTTCTGATATAACCACAACATAAGACATGTTGTAGCAGTGACTTGTGAATCAATATAAGCACCCTGTAAAGCAATAAAATTATCAGCTTTCCTTCTGTTGCTACTGCTTTCACTTTGTATAGTTTCTAAAAAAAAGGATCCTATATATTAGAAACTCTGGAAATCACAAAGGAGAAACAAAACACAAGCTTTGCGATATTTATCATCTTCTTTGATTCCCAGTTTGTAGGTCAATCATTGATGCTAAGGGTACTTCTCATCCAGGATAATCTCCGCAAACCATAATTAAGTTATTCGTGTTCCATGTCCAAAATTAACCATATTCACAACAACTCATTCGCAAAGAAAATAGCAATTTAACACCCAAAAACATATATAATTTCAAACCTATCACGTGCCTACCTGAGGATATTAATTAAGTATTTTATTTTTTGTCCACAATTGTTTTATATAATTCATAATTCTACAATCTGTTTTACATGTAAATCCTGGGTGGAGATAAAATAGGAAGTTTATTTCGCTAGGAAGGATAGGAAGCAATCATAACCGTCCAATTGCACAATCTACGGTCTAGATCAAAATCAAATTAAAAACTGTCATTTAAACACGCGCTCCGGGGTTTCAGGGGTATTATCGTCAAATTCCCAAATAACCGCCGTTGAATATACACAGAAATCCTTCGAAAAATAGTGCATTACGTTTTACACTTCCATTGAACGATCAAACACATACATAAATTTGAGAAAATCATACTCCATTGAAGTTCATGGCGTCGTCGAGAGATAATTTGAAGGTTTACATTCGACTTACTCAAAAGAAATCCGTCTCTGAAAACCCTAAATCATCAAAGAAGCAAAAAACATCATCAGCAGAAGAGAACATAGATGAACAAGAAAATATTAGCCGAAAATCAACAATGAAACAACAAGGAACTAGAAAACGAAAAGATATTTCAGACAATGGTAATTTTATCTATTTTTGCTCTTTAACTGAATTCAAGTTACGTTTTATGAAGTACAGTAGACCTAATATATCATATCCGTTCCAAAAAATAGTTAATGAGTTATATCTTCCCCTATCTTAACATTTTTGTTAGTAGAGACTACATTGCGTTTTATGTTAAAACTATGATCTAAGATGCTAATGCTTCTTATGGGATTTATATATTGTGAATTAATGCGTTTTACCTTAATAAAGTTGCAGAAACAAAGAGATTATTATTATGATAATTGTAATCGAATTTTAGAACATTGTGTTTTATCTTTGAATTTGCTGAGATACATGTGTTATTAACTATTGCCTGTTAAATAATATGATGTAAATTATTGCGTTTTATCTTAAGCTATTGAATTAATGCTTTTTATCTTTATAGTGTTAGCTAATTCGATTTATCATAAATTTGTTAATCGACATTGTTAACTAATGCGTTTTATATTAATTTATCATAAAAAACAAAATGAGATTATGTAATGTTAATTTGCTGTGTTAAATAAATATGATTTAAAGTATTGCGTTTTATCTAAAACCTGGGAATCACTGCTTTTTATCTTTATAGTGTTAGCTAATGCTTTTTATCATAAATTTATTAATTGACATTGTTTCATTATTCTATTTAAAGTTAAAAAACAAGAGGAAAAACAAAAAAAGGAGAAGAAAGAAAGTGGTGATCGAATCATCAGAAGAGACCGTTTCTGATTCCAATGATAAAAAATCTAGTCGAGCTATTGTTCTGCATACTTCCGAAGAAGAAGTAAATTCAGGTAACATAAAACGCATTTAACAAATTTCATGAAAAAAATATATGTTTTTAACACAATTCAATGTATCAGATGATGATTTTGTTGATCCACAACCAAGAGTTAACCCGACAAAAAATCAAAAGAAGGAAAAGGCAAAATCAAAACCAAAGAGATCACTGAGGAAAGATAAAACAAAAGAACAACCAGAACAACAACCACATTACGATTACGACGGAAAAAAAATCAACATAAGATGTGCAGTCAATAATCTAAAAGATTATATTGAAAGTTTGTCAAAAGAGCAAAGGAATGCTGTTAAAGAAATAGGGTTTGAGAGCATACTAAAATTCAATCTGCATTCAGTTCCACGCAAATTTGGATATTGGCTGGTAAAAAATTTTGATGCTGAAAATGTTGAGATAAATACCAGAGATGAAAAGATTAAGATCACAGCTGAATTTATCCAAAAGGTACTTCAAATACCAAATGGAAAAACAGAGATTGAGGAAAAATTGAGACCAAAAGACACTGATCTTATAATTAAATTCTGGCGGTGTCAATTCAGCAAAGATATCTTGAATAGAATGTATGCGCACAACTTGATTAGTTATTTAAAATCAAGAAATGAGCTTGGAAGATTGTTCAAACTAAATTTCTTGGTTATATTTTTTACAATCATGGCGGAGGCAATGCAAAGTAGTAATGTTAATCAAAGATTCTTGCCATCAATGAAAAGTGACAAAAAAACCCAGGATTTTAATTGGTGTGAATATATTCTGACCGTTTTAAGGCGTACAAGAAGACAATGGCCTGGAAATGAGAAGCTCTTCAATGGACCTATTGCATTGTTACTGGAAATGAGAAGCTCTTCAATGGACCTATTGCATTGTTAGCGGTATGAAATCTGATCTTTCACTATTGCTACATATTTGCTGAATGCTTGTTTAGACTGCTTGTTTATATTCTTTGTTTGTTTAAAACTATACTTTATAAAACGCAATGTATATTATAAAACGCAATGATCTTTCATTTTTGTTTCTTTATATTCTTTGTTTGTTAAAACTTCTTTTCTAGTGTAAAACGCAATGTTTTTGTAAAACGCAATATATTTAAAGTTACAAAACATTAGTTTTGTAAGTTGATTACAATGATTTATATTTTAAAACGCAACAAAATTTGAATTGATTATATTTCTAAAACCCAATGATTCATACAGATACTATATGCTTACAAAAAACAAGGATTTGACAATGCTGAAAACACTGAAGAGTTCTCTCTTGATAAAATTGACTCTACAACATTACAAGAATTTGAAGATGAATTGAAAATTGCTGCGCAAAATGAGGGGAGATGTCTTGTAATGGATAAAAAGAAAAAAGTCAGAAAGAATAAACAAAAAAAGAAAGATGAAAAGGATGAATTTTATGTTTATCCAACTGAATCCGAGAATGAAAACGAAGAAATTTTTGAAAATGAATCTGAAGAAAATGATGAAGACGATGCTGAAGAACAACCAATCACATTACTTAAAGCTGCAAGAGACTGGATTGATCAAGAGAATCAACAAAATGATCAAAACAGCCCAATTAAAACCAATGAAACTGAGAAAACACAAACAGAAAGTGGAGGATCATGGGGGCAATTCTTCATTAAACCATCAATAGGAAATAAAGATAAAATGTGGGTAGACAGTCAAAGCCGACTGCGTAATTTCATGCCATCACAAAATCAAAGTGAAGGTCTTTCTGACATTCATTCAACAAAAAGTGGCGATGAAAATATGAAGAACATTGAAGATAAAAAATCACATGAAGAATATCTTGTGACTGTTTTGGATGATCATTTAAAAGAATTTGAAGAAATTTTCGAAAACATCCAATCACGCATAGATAAGATTGTCGAAGAATATCCAAACAGTGAAGCTCTTCATAACAAAGTAAACGAATGGGTGTCATTGATGGAAAAATTAAACCATCAAGCAAAAAAGCACAAGAAAGTTAATATTGATTCAACTATGATGGAGACACCATCAAGATTTCTAAATTTGAGCCAAAATGAAGACAATGAAAATCAAATCATTTCAACTCCATTGATTATAAAACGCAATGATGATGATGATGCAAAACGCAATGAAGATAACACAGCTGTAGTCCAGTCCTCCAATCCAGAAAAAATCAGTAACAATGACCCTGCATCTATTCTGCAAACACACATTGAAAAACCTTCAATGGAACAATCATCATTTAGCGAAAAAACTCCATCATTAATGTTGGAGATGATCAAAAAGACAGATGAAGAAGAACAAAAATCAAATCAAAAGAAAATTCAGGATAATGAGGTACCATCCTTTGATTTGAAAATTTCTCAGTTGTCTTCAAATGTTGATGAAAATGAAGTTGAAGTTGATGCTACTCCTCACGCTGCACAAACCGAAATTCAAGCGGAATCTGAAAATAGATCAATCGAAAAAGATGTTCAAATTACTGGAATACAAACAATGTTTGATAGAATTGAAGAACAGGATAATACTGAAAAGCAAATCAGTGATCTAATTCAAAACACATCATTCCTCAACCCACAAGAAGATCTGTATAAAACACCTGCAAAATCAGTTCATCAAGAACAACCAACAACAGATATAAGCAAAAAAGAAGAAATAATCACAAGGATGGTACGACCTGATTGAGAGAAAAATGTACCAGAAGTGTTTTGTTCACCGTACTATCTACGACAAGTAGCAATGAAGGAAGCAAGAACGGCACACGAAAACAACATATCGGGATATGCTTTCCATGCAGAAGGAGAAATGATGTAAACATTCATTTATATACACTAAAACAAAAAAACAAAAATAAAAAAAAAATATAATTTAATTATTAATTTTTTTTTGCAGGGATACTCTTTTTGAAATTAAAGATCATGTATTTCTATATAGATATGCTGTTGAAACAATGAGGCCAGGACTAGAAATCACCGGAGAAGTAATCAATTGTTGGTCATATATTTTGAATGAAGAAGAAAAAAGAAGATCAAAAGACAACAAAACTCCAAGATTTTCTGTACTAGTCGAATGCTGGTATGATTGTTGGTGCAGTCATCTGTCGTCTTCGTCTTATGTCGAGTCTCGGTCTCGGTGTGGATTCGATCAAGCATGACATCACATGTGACATCACATAAGTGACATCACAAGTGACATCACCTAGGTGACATCACATGAGATGTCATGAAATTAGAAAGTCTATGGTGGCCGTTTGAAGTTGTTATCATTACATCATTCTCATATAAGACAAAATGGGGTATGGTCCAATGAGAAGTTGCCATTTGATGGTCCAATGAGGAGATACCATTTATTGGTCCAATCATTTGAGTTAAGTTGACCGTTTGAAATGTCAACCGTTTGAGCATGGCCGTTTGAATACTTGTAACCGTTTGAAGGATTTCAAACGGATAGGTAATGTAGTATATATAGCTGTCATATCGAGTTCATTTGTAACAGTCAGGAAAAGTGATACCGAAGTGCTGCCGGTATTTCCTCTCATTGTAAACTTTGTCAATTGAATGTAAAAGAGGATTAAAGTGTATTTCAAGTTGTTTTCTAGTGCGTTTCTTAGTTTCTGCCTCTGAAACGTACGGGAGCTCTTCCGAACGACTCATTCAGGTCGAAACTGATCCTACAATTGGTATCAGAGCTCAGGACGAGGAGTTCTTGCCATATTCAGCTTGAAAATCTGTTTTTCTACACCTTCTGTTCAAAACCGATACTTTTTACGGTTAAAAGCGGCCCAAATCTTCAGACTGTGTTCGGAATTGACATTTAACAAAGCCTTACAAGTTTCAGATTGAAAATCGAACTAAAACTGATAGAAAACTGCCTGTCCGTTTGAAATTGTTCGTTAAATGATGACGTCATAAACCATTCCGTTTGAAAATGCTTCCTATCGTTTGAAAAAGCTTCATACCATTTGAAAAACTGGTCCTATCGTTTGAAGCATGATCATATCGTTTGAAATATAACATGGCCATTTGAGATTAATCGTGTCCGTTTGAAAATTAACCTTGTCAGTTTGAAAGGTAACCTGACCGTTTGAAATATGATCACCGTTTAAAAAGTTATCACGTGAAAGTTGTTCAGGTTATTCAAAAACAAGGGTGTCAGTTGATCACGTGATTGTTTCATCCAAGATTTGCATGTGATTCAAGATTAATGGTCCAATCTTTGAGTGGTGATAATTCCAATTGTCGGCCGTTGTTGAAAATCTTAAAGTTTGCATGTGAAAGCCCATGAGGTCCAATCGGTTTGTTTTGGTCAGCCAATATTATTCAAAGTGTTTGTCGAGTTAGTGGACTTTGAGGTCCAATTGATATTTTTTTAGAATTAATATTGATCAATCAGCTTTTGGTTAGTAAATGAATTGATGATGTTGTAGGCAAAGTGAAGTGTGCTGTGCTGTCATCGATTAAAGGCCCAAGTTTCAATATTATCGACCTAATCGTTATGTGTACTGTCAGCCAAAATATATGATCTGCTCAACCATATTTGGCCCAAAGTGTTGTTGGATTATTGAAATTTGAGACCCAATCATCATTGTTTGTTGTCTGTCCAAGTAAACTTCATTGTTTTCGGCCCATTGGAAGCTCATATTTCATAGCCCATTTGTTCTAGTTCATTCAGTCAGTTTGCCTGAAAAAGTCCGTCAGTTTGCATGAAAAAGTGTCAAGTCATCTGTATTTGATCCGGTTCTTAGCTGTCCGCACAGTGTGTCAACTTTCAATCCGCACGGAATAATCATCAATTCGAAGTACCAGTTCGATTCTATTAATTGATAAATCTTTAAACTGATTTTGGTTGTTTGTTTGTCAGGTAATATTGTTTGAAAGTGATTTTGTTTGAAATCTGTTACTGAAACATGGATAGTGATGATGATACTGAGTATTGGGCAAGAAAATTCAAAGCTGATATGAAGTTGCTGGCAGAAAGTGACAGTGAGGATGAGAAGGCAAAGAAGAAAAAGAAAAAGATCAAGACACCAGTGAGCAGTGATGATGAAGAGGTTCCGGTGGTGAGAAGACAAAAAGTGAAAGAAGTGCCTAAATTCAAGGTTGAGGAAGAAGTTGATGCGAAAAAGATTCCAGTAAAGTGTGAAAATTGTGAAGTTGTAAAGAAGCAGAACAGCACATTGATTTACAACTTGAACAGTTTGAAGGAGTCTTATGATGTGCTGAACAAAACGATGAATCAATACAACCAAACGAGTGAAGAACAAGCTACAGCAATGAAGACACTTCAGGGAGCTTTCATGACAAAGCAAAAAGTTGTAAACAATTACATTGAGAAATGTGCTGCTTTGGAACAAAAGCTTGAGCTGCAAAGAATTGAAACTGAAAGAGTTAATCGTTTGTTAAAAAGTTACTCATGTACTTCCTATGTCATTGACAGGATTTATCCGACGGTTGAAAGTATGAAGGTATGGGAAGATGATGAGGTAACTGAAGAGAAAGCAGCTGGAAAAGGTGCTGATGAAAAGATTGCTGACAAGAAGAAGAATGACAAGAAAAAAGACACCGAAAAGACATCATCTGGTAAGAAGCAAGGTGTCAGTTATAACAAGTGTCCACCCCCGCTGGAAAATGGATATTTGCCTAGATATCCAAACGATGAAAGAGTCAAAAAGTCCACAAATTTACAGTGGGAGTTAGAGTCGTCAGTAAAACTTCCAGAAAGTATTGATGTTGTGTTTACATCATCTGACACTGATCAACAGTCTCAATTGATGAAGAAAGTCATGGATCATGTGTTAGAGAGTGATGATATTGAAGAGTCAAAGTCTGGGTCAAGCACAAAGTGTCAAACAGAAAAACAGGACAAATTAGTTTACGACAGAAAATTTCTATTGTCAAAATCTAATTTGGATGATGGATTGTTTAAAGTTGCTTATACTTTGAATGATTCTGACAAATTATATTCTGATGAAGAATTTCCAATAAGAGGTGTCAAAACAGAATTGATAAAAAAGGTTTTCAAACTCACAGAAATTAATATTTCTGAAATAAAAGACTTATGTCTTAATGAAAAACCTAAGTATTACACCTCAAGAGTTCAACAAAGATTAAACAAAAAAAAGAATTACTATTCTGGTTCTGGTTTCCAAAAGAAATCAAACCATAATGGTAATTTCAAAAAGAAAGGTTTAGGTTTTACTCCTACAGAAAAAACAGAAAAATGAAAAATATGTTCGTGATTTTAAATCCAAAATGTCATTTGTTTCAGGTACATCAACTGATGAAGAAGAAAAGACAAACTTCTGGAAAGAATTAAACAGTGAGTTTCTGACAAAGAAGCAAGTTGAGTTGAAAAAGATAGCTGAGCAGAAGAGAGACTCGAGAACCTGTTTCAAGTGCAACAATGTTGGACATATTGCCAAAGATTGTTCTAAGGCGATACAATCAAAACAGGGAGTATCTCGTAAACTTAAAGAACAAGTGGTTGAGTTTGAACCACCAATTGATCGAACCAAACTGTTTAAAAATTCTATTTTTGAAATTGGTGAGAGTTCAAACAAGTTTTACAAGAAAAGAGCAAAATCTGACAATCAGAAATGGATTGTTAAGAAGGTTGGTGAAAGCTCTAGCGATGATTCTGATGGGTCAAAATCAGAGGAGCTATTTTCTGGCGATGAAACTGATTCCACAAAGTCAGTTGAGCCACAAGTTGTTTCAAAATGTGAAGCTGATGTAAAAGATGAAAAATCAGTTCCGATTGTGAATGATGAGGAATTTCCATCACTTCGGGCTGAAAATTATAAAAAGAAAATTGGTAAAACTGAAATTTCTAATCAATTTTATAATGATAAACAGGAATTTGATGCTGAGAAGGCCTTTAACCCCAAGGTAAAACATATCTTTGGAAAGATGATTGATCGAAAAGTCAAAGGGGTTAAAGAATTTTATGAGAAGAAAACAAAGAAAGAAAAGGTTGAACCATCCCTGGTTTGTGACTGGGATGGTACATATTATGAACAGTAAGTCTCAGGACTTGCCGGAGCTCCCAGGTTGGTAAGCGTGGAGCATGAATCGGCATCTTTCTTGAGTTATATTCGGTAACGTCAATCATTCAAAACGGTAAAAGGTTTGTTTGTGTATTTCTTACAAGTGGTACAGAGGTTTCTGAACTGCAAATGGTAAATCAAGGACATTAATTTGTACTTGTATTTTCCTACATCTGGTTGGAAGACAAGATGATGAACCACATCCCCGAACATTTGTTTGATAAATCTACAAGTGGTAATCAATCAAACTTATTTTCCAGAAAAACCATTTTGATTAAAACAAACTTAAGTGTTTTGAAATCTAAATGGGAAAATAGTTTGTTGATAGGGGAGTTCTGATTGTTTATGCCAAGTGAATGGCGAATTGATGTGATTTGATATCGGTTGTCATGTTTCTGTACAGTTTGTTTTCAATTTTCGTTAATGTGTTTGCATTTTAGGGGGAGTAGAAAATTTTCAGAAAATCAAAAAACATTAGAAAATTTGAAAAAGCCAAAAACATGATAAAATAAAAAAAGAGTTTTGTTGTGAAAAAGAGGAAATGATAGTACATCAGTGGACTATCACAACATGCTAAAGAATTGGAAAGTTTAAAAGTGATAAACAATCTTACTGCGGATGTGTCAGTAGGTTTTTGCACATTTAGTAAATTGAAACGAGATATAAACCTAATTCAAACTTGCTTGATTCGTGGGTAACTATTCTTGAATATATGGGTAACCCCCGAAATCTTGTTTGAAAGGTCCCGTATTCTGAGATACTAGGTCTTTATACTCAGTGATATCTGGGGTATTATCCCGGGACTTCTGCTGTATGGAAGTACTGACCTAGTCCCCGGATAATGCTTTCTGCAAAATGCTTGAAACATAGCATCGCCCTCAGCAAGCTGATGAAACAATAAAATTGATAGTCGCTGCTGTTGTAATCAAAAGATCCTCTAAAGGGGACCCACCTAAAGTCGAAGCCGTCATCTCTCTGCGTATACGGAAGTATCGACCTGAGCTCTCACGGCCCTCGCACATAACCCCTTTACAGATATCATCTGTGGTATACTCACCTGTAAGACTGAATATTGGGATCTGGATACAGGAGTATATTCGAGTGGAGTGATACACAATTAAGTTTGAGTTTCTAAAACACTAATATCGTATCTCGAATCGATTGAAATTTGTGTGAAAATTTAAAGTGGACCAATATACTGACAATCTAGGTAAATTGTTTAGAACTGAGTATGTTTAAAGCTTAATGGTGTTAGTGATTTGTCACAAAACTGATATGATCCTCTTACACAAACTCACAAAAATATTGTTTGTAAATATTTTGTTTTCTCTGCATTTCATTTCATTACATTAAATATTCCAAAAAGATTTTTAGTGTGTTTTAGCATAAATTTTTGAAAAATTCAAAAAGATTTTTGACAACTGATATTGAAGAACTAATTTTCAAAATTCCGAGTGCTAAACATGATGAACAGATGGTTTGGGTGAATATGTTGTTTTGAAAAATTAAAATATATCTTCAAGTGGTTTATCAAAGATTAACATTGTAAAATCATTCTTTGATTGTATTATTCCTGCAAGTGGTTCATTAGCTGGTGAGATTGTTTTTACAAGTTATCATCAGAGAATTTATTTTTGGGTAGAGAATGTGCAGGTTATATGAAGATAGAGTGCTAGGTTCCGATACCTGAAGACTGTGTGATTTCAACAAGCCAGGCTGCGATCCCAGCATATCGAAAGGGGGAGTCTGAAGACATCCAAGTAGAGATTGTTCGTGGAAAGTCTGTTGATGATGATGAAAAGAAAAGAGAAAGAGTTGAGGACGCTTGCACTGTGAGATATTTCAGAGAGTGTTCAGACTGATAAAGACTGAAGTCGTTGAAGACTCGACACTTAAGACTCGTCAACATCTGAGGGGGAGTCTGTTGGTGCAGTCATCTGTCGTCTTCGTCTTATGTCGAGTCTCGGTCTCGGTGCGGATCCGATCAAGCATGACATCACATGTGACATCACATAAGTGACATCACAAGTGACATCACCTAGGTGACATCACATGAGATGTCATGAAATTAGAAAGTCTATGGTGGCCGTTTGAAGTTGTTATCATTACATCATTCTCATATAAGACAAAATGGGGTATGGTCCAATGAGAAGTTGCCATTTGATGGTCCAATGAGGAGATACCATTTATTGGTCCAATCGTTTGAGTTAAGTTGACCGTTTGAAATGTCAACCGTTTGAGCATGGCCGTTTGAATACTTGTAACCGTTTGAAGGATTTCAGACGGATAGGTCATGTAGTATATATAGCTGTCATATCGAGTTCATTTGTAACGGTCAGGAAAAGTGATACCGAAGTGCTGCCGGTATTTCCTCTCATTGTAAACTTTGTCAATTGAATGTAAAAGAGGATTAAAGTGTATTTCAAGTTGTTTTCTAGTGCGTTTCTTAGTTTCCGCCTCTGAAACGTACGAGAGCTCTTCCGAACGACTCATTCAGGTCGAAACTGATCCTACAATGATATATAAAACTCAATTTTTCTGTATTCGTATAATGAAGTATTTTGAAGTTTGATTGAATGAAGTTTTATAAAACGCAATTGCAGTTTTATTTCTTTAATAAAATGCAATGCTTACTTTGTTTGAATGAAGTTTTATAAAACGCAGTTGTATTTTTTATTACCTTCATAAAACGCAGCTGTATGTTTAATAACTTCATAAAACGCAATAACATGTTAATTTGATTAATTTTATGCAGGCTTTTCCTTTGAATGATAAGGAAGAAACAAATAAAGAAAAGATGATAGAAGCATTCACAATGAACATAGAAAAAATTCTTCAAGGTGCAAAGCTAAAAAGCATAAAGGATTTTAAAATTATCCTTGTCCCGATTCTCTATATACAACATTTCTTTGTGATCTCCTTCAATCTTGAAGAGAAACAAATATTCATCATTGACAACAGTGCCAAAAAAGAAACAAATAAAGCTAAATATGGGGATGTGCCTGAAAATACAGTAAGTATTCTTACTTATGCTTTTAAAACACAAATATAAACCACCTATAATCTTTTTGTTTTGTTTTTTTTTTCTGTAGAGGGATGCTTTGGCAGCTTACCTTAAATCTGTTGGACATGAAAAAGCAGATGATATAAAGGGAATAACCCCTGTTAGAATGCAGATGAAATGGAGGACACAATATAATGGCATTGACTGTGGTATATTCACTATGCGTCATATGGAATGTTATCATGGAGAACCGGTCGAAAAATGGGATTGTGGGTTTAACGTGGAGTATGAAGAACCTGTAAGGGGTAAAAACAAAAAAAAAAAACCAGTCAACAAGCAGACCGCACAACTTGAAGATTTAAGAAGAAAGTTCATCGCGAAGATATTATTGCACGAAATCAACGAACAAAGAGATTATGTAATTGAGGACTCAAAGAAGTTTCGAGACCTCAGTGCGAAACTTAAAAAACAATCCTATGACACTAGTTTAGATAGGATTAAAGACAGGCTTTCTCTTGCTGGTTTACTTTGATTTTGAAATGCTACTTATTATAAAACGCAATGTTTTTTCATTTAGCATGTTTTTAATATAACTCGTTATTTTCTTGATCTTGCTAGTTACTTTGATTTAGAAATGCTACTTATTATAAAACGCAATATTTTTCATATAACGCAATATTTTGATGATATTTTTAAAATGCACTTATTTGTTTGTTATTTTAAAACGAAATATGTATCCTTTAAAATTATTTAAACATTATTTTGAAAAAAATTTATAAAATATATATACAATTTATAAAACGCAACATTTTAATAGTATGCTATAACTCAACATTGCCAATTTTAATATGTTTTGAATATAAAACGCAATGTTTTTTCTAATGATTCATTTCCAAACATATAACGCAATATAATTTATAACTCAATGCAATTTTTTTAAAAATTTTTATAACACAAAAAACAAATTAAAAACATAATTACAATAAGGACAATAATAAAAATAATATATTATAATCTTCTAAAACGAAATGTTATAAAAAAATAAAATAATATACAATATATGAATACTGTATGATAGAAATTGATACATTTGAGTAGACCAAAATCCTTAAAAAGCCTTTTGGATTCCTGATACCAAATATTGTGTATGATTGAACATTCAATTCAAAGAAAAAAATAAAAAATAATCATTTTTATTATTAAAACAGTTGATTCAAATTCCTCTACCAATATATAAGAACAGAAACCCTAAACTATTTTCACATTGCTCTCATCATACACCAAAAATACACCAAATACCCAACACACACAAACCCTAAAATGGCTAATCCACAACTATCAGTTTGGTGGGTTAAAAGAGGCAATTTCGTTCTTCAATTCCTTGACGGAAAAAAATAAAATACCATTCCGTTGCTTCTGTTCTTCATAACTGCAATGAAAATGTTTTGAAAAGAATGAACGAAATAGGTATACCACCTTCTTGTTACACAAATCAAACAGCCGCACTGTTCAGAATTCTACACAAGAGATATGGTGATCCGAATCAAACTGCAACTGAAGATGCCCAGGTTACATCTTGGGAGTTCAATGAGGAAACTTTCAAAGTTTCAGTGACTTGGAACGATGGTGAAGTGGAGATGTATGACCCAAAGGACATATCTACCAGTGAGGATCTAAACTTTTTGAATCAGTTATCTAAAATACCAATCATCAACAACTCTGGTAGCAAATTTGCAGAGAAGCTCCAAAACGCAGTAGTCTCACAGGTTGAACTTTGGGTTGAATCTGAAAGTGATGAGGAAATCCCTGATGGAAGCTTAGGGTTCTCATCCGATGAAGAAACAAACTTTGATCCATGAAGCTGATCATGCTTGTAATTTTTCTTTAATTTTGTGGTTTGAAAACATCATGTTTGTGGGTTTAAAAACTATCATCATCTATATAACGCAATGCTTATTATATCCAATTGCATTTCTTGTTTAATTTTATGTATGAACTGATATTGTTGTTATCATAAAACACAATTAAAAAAAACAAACTGATATTTAATAAGGATATCTCAAAACGTAGTAACAAAAAGAGATGAAACCTATACATCATAAAACGCAATGACAATTTTTTTTTTACTTATTGATATCTGATTTTGACAGAATTTGTATACATAATTACATTGCATTGCTAGAACCTATAGCATTAGAAGAAACCTTATCTTTACATGTTCGACTGTTATGTCCTTTTCCACCACATACACGACACGATTTCTAGATCTTTGATGATTTCTGAATTGCAATCTCACGATTAGACTTGATCCTTTTTTGTACACCGCATCCTTTGGTCCTTACTTTGATCGGGACACGAATCATAGAATCTGATTTTTCTATGTTCCCTCCAATATCAACAAATCTTTCTTTGCGACTAGGAGGCGGCGCAACAACCATAACCTCATCCGCTTTATCAATATAACTTTTAATATGATCCCTATAACGACACAGTTCATCTAAATCGCTAACCAGCCTATTAGCAACATACTCATTTGCAACAACGATTTCTCTATAAACTTTATCAATTTCACTATTCCTACCAATTTCATCAAATTGAATATTGGAATGATTTGATCCCACTGAAACAACATCTCTCATCCATCTTCTATGAACATATCTTCTAGGAAACTCACTTATATCATCATACGTAATACGTAAAATATATGGCGGCACAATATACCAAATTGTTCAAACCGTTTGCAAGAACAACTTATACTTAAACCATCTTCTTCTTTGCTATATTGCACCTGTAAATAAGATTAAAAAGCTATATAAAATTAGTGAAATGTAATATAAAACGCAATGAATAATAAATATAATACAGATATAACCATATGATCATATAATGTTAAAACGCAATAAAACATGAAAAATAAAACGCAATAGATATTTAAACAATATAAATTTAAAAAAATACCTTGAAAAAAGAAGTGCATGGCTGTCTGAAATCCTTTATTTCAAAATATTGAACATCACCCACAGTATCAACAGACTTTGACATACACTTTGTAATAGCAGCATCAATTTCAATCTGAATATCCTTAAAAATTGTTTGGGTATATATTTCTGATGCTTGTTTCTCCAATACAAAGTCACTCCAGGGTTTACACTCAATATACCTTGTATCATGATCATTCCTCCTATGCTCATGCCTTTGAATATCCATTGCAGTCTCAAAATGAGTGAAAAATTAAACAAGTGTACATCTTGGATTGCAAATCTGACCAAAGAAGTAATTCTCGCTTTCACATCTTGACGTAGTACGCATAAGCCCAGCCAAATCCTCTCCATGGTAATAAGCAGGAATCCAATCAAATCGAAGATCGTACATGTCTATTAACCACTCATGATTTTCCAATCCAAAAGTAGACATTATTGAATGCCACTCAGTTTCAAAATCTTCTGGAATAATAGTATCATTCCAAACAACATGAGTCATTCTTGTATTAAAATCAGTGTTTGCTGACAAAACAGGACCAACCTGAATAAAAAGTTATAAAATCATTAAACATAAAACGCAATAATTTAAAAACCAATATATTGAAAATGATAAACATAATGCATTGATTGTAAAACGCAATTGTTTTGTAATTCTATTGATAAAAATGTTAGAGGATCTTATTGTATAATACATAAAACGCAATAATAAAATAATTATAAAATTGCAGTTTGTTATATCATAAAACGCAGTTAATACCTTTGTCTTCAATTTTTCCCATATATGCCACATACATAACCTATGCCTACTTCTTGGAAGTACATCCTTAATAGCTCTCTTCATTGCAGCAACTTGATCAGTAACAACAACGTTAGGCTCACTTCCAAAAGCATTAACAAAGCATCTTAAAAGCCATCTATACGAATCTGCAGTCTCCGAACCAAGTAATGCACCACCAAATGTGACATTCCTAAAATGATTATCAATACCAGTAAATGGTACAAAAACCAAATCATACCTGAATAAAAAACAAATTAAAAAAGCATTAGAAAAATTAGAAAAGGATATATAACGCAATAGAATATATAACGCAATAAATCAAAAAAACTTACTTGTTTGATTTATAAGTAGCATCAAAACCAAATATGTCACCAAACACTGTATAATTTTTCTTTGATTGCTCATCAGCCCAGAAAAGCCCTTTCAATCTTCTATCTTCACCAATAACATAATCACATGTGAAACCAGGACAACATTCTTTCTTCCTAATAAGACGCCTAACTACCATTTCTGCATCATACTCTCCGATGTAAAGATTCAAATCCCTTCTATAATTCTTACAATCAACTTTACTAGCTCCAACTTCACCAAAACCACCATACATTGTTTTCAATATTGAATGCTTTAACAGGTCCAATATTGATTGCAGACAATCCAGATATAAAACTTTCTTTCACATAATCGATACTTCTGGCAGCCGGCAAGAAATGAATATCTTCATCTTCAACAAAGATATGATTATGTTCTTCTTCAAAGTAGTAGATTTTAAACATATTATTGTTCTCTAATATTAGTTTCACATGAGCATTGCATCCAACTCTTTTTGAACCTCTATTACGTCTAACAATCTTTTTACTATTCTCAACTGAACCAGAATCTATTTCTTTGCTAACATGAAATCCTTCTTTTGAACAGACAATATATCTTATTTTTACTAAACCACCAACATTTTTCCAAGAGGTATTTTTTCTTGCAGAAAAACCTGCAGCAAGTGCATATCTCTGATAAAATGCAAATGCCTCATCAAATGACTTAAAAAGCATTCCAACAGCAGGTGTAATAGATCCACTGACTTTAGATTTGAAAAACTTTCTTCCACTGTTTATGCATACACGTTCCTCCCACTTGGAAATGTTATCTGAAACAATTAAAAAGACTATAAAACGCAATACCTCTAACAGAATAATGTTTTTATTGATAAAACTAAAAATATGTTAATAAAAATTTAAAAATTACAAAACTTTAAAGTTTATAAAAGCATAAAAAGCAATACGTTCAGTAAAACGCATCATATGATCTGAAACACTTTACAAAAAATCATAAAACGCAATACAACCTATATAATAATGTGTTTACTGTTAAATCTCAAAATATGTTAATAATAATTTAGAAATACAGACCTTTAAGGTTTGTATATGAACTATTATCAAATAAACAATAAAACGCAATACGTTCAGTAAAACGCATCCAATGATGAACAAACAAAAATTGTACAACAATAACAGTTATAGCTTTATATAGCTTTATATTACATAAATCTTAAACTACAAGTTTGTATGCATATAATTTAATTAATATCATAAAACACAACTCTTAACTAAAACGCAATAAAATGATGAAGAAATAAAACAAACAAATTATGTTAAATTATACAACAATAACAATTAAACTTATGAAATATCAAATATTAATTACAGAAACACGAATGATAAAACGTAAAACAATGAAATTTGGACAAAAATAACAAAAAATAAATCAAAATTGAAGCTAAACATACCAGCAGAGTCTGACGAAGACATTGAAGTTATTGAATTGACAAACGAAAGAAGATTAATATTTGAAAAGAGGTGAATTTGCGATCGATGGCGATTTAGGTTTATGGAATCTTCAATTCTGTTATGAGAGTGATGAACTATGAAAAGAAGTAACAGAATCTATAAATTAGAACGAAGATATGATAATGTAAAAAGACGAAAAAGCCCCCGCGTCCAAAAATTTAAAAAAGATGATGAACGGCTGAGATTGCTTCCTATCCTTCCTAGCGAAAATTAACTTCCTATTTGATCTTTACCCTGTAAATCTTTACTTTTATAAAGTTAGAGTTTAAAAAGAAATTACATTTCAGGCCCTGTACTTGTGATTTTTTAAAAAAAAAACCCCTCATCAAACGGTTGTTTCTAACCCCATTAGACATTTGGATGAAAATGACAAAAAGTTACAAATGTGGGGGGCTATTTGGTAAAAAAAGTCATTTTGGACGAAAATGGCAAACATTCCCAAACCTCAGGGATGATTTTGGCAATTAACTCTATTATTTAATATACTTTTAGGGGTAGGGGCGCTCCACTAGTGACGGTTTTCCATCACTCACAACACCCAATCATTGTCCGTCACGTCATTGAGCTTGATTCCATCACTAGTGATGGATTTTACTAGGGGTACCCATCACTAATAATGTTTTTTTTTTTAAATTATAAATTAACAATAAAACAATAAAATTATAAATTATAAATTTCACTTAAATAAAAACAATATTTCTAGACATATTTTAGGTTACAACTTAAAAAAGAAAAGATACATAAAGAAAACCTACTCCTCATCCGAAATCCGGAAATTCCAAACCTAAAGAACCTACAAGTTCAATTAAATCATATCTGATGAAACAATGGTTAACCGGGCAGGGTTAACACACTGGTTTCGCCAAGAAGGGTTAATCCCTTCTTCTCGAGGATCGCTGGCTGGATCGCCTGCCAGTTGATCTCCTGCACAAGGAAACAAACCGTGACTCGTAACAAGGAGGATGGGGTGGGGGGTGCTCCTTGTTACCACTCTCCGGCGTGAGAATCAGTAGTCTGCTTGGGAAGCAAAGTATGATAATAGTAGTAGTGAGAGAGTTGTGAAGAGATACCTCAAACCTGGTTTGGGGTTGGTATTTATAGCCGAGGAGTGAAGGAGGAGGTGGATGGATAGACTGACGGCATGCTGCACCTTTGCAGGTGTGTCAGACATGTCGGCCGGGGAGACGACGCCACGTCAGTCTGTCGCTTACGTAGACCTGACAGGCGGCTGCCATTGGTGCTACTTGCTCTGTGGTGTCAGTCCCACTTGATGAGTAGACAGGATGCGGTGCAGGCCGCATCGCTGTTCGCGATAACTGTAGATGTTCCCGCGTCTCACTCTTTGATCAAGAAATACGTGAGATGCGGTGCCAGGCCACATCGTCGTCTGTGGTGACTGTTGCTGTTATCCAGCTTCCCTGTATTGATAGAAGTGTTCACTGGATGCGGTGCTAGGCCGCATCGCTGTGAATACTTCCGTTTTCATACACCAGATGCGGTGCCAGCCGCATCACTATACCGTTCTCATATTCCAGGTAAGTCCACCTCCTTCATTGGGCAGATTGGATTCAATCACTGTGTCGGCGCGTTCCCGCACGGACACAGGTAGGTTGTTAGCTAGTGGGGGTTTTGATAAGGGTAATGGTCACTCGCGGTCGATGCTGACTCGAGATCTGGGACCATACCCCTTCAAGTCCCCCCAGTCTAGTGTTGCTGCCATATGCAAGTTGCATTTGGGAGGAGCACTGGACTATGGTGTCTAGAAGGTAGTTTGGAGTCTGGAGAAGATCCTAGGCCATGTAGATGGTCTTTGCTTTTTGTAAATCAAGCTGGAGATCTGGAAGGGTCATGTGATGCCTCTTCCGTACCGGTGAGAATGTTTTGTCTGATGCGAAATTCTCAGCCTCGGGTTGGGTGCCACCTGTTGGTGTGTCGAACCAACCTTGAGACCCTGCTAAGGGTGTGCACAAACTTCGAACCAACCTCTGAGACGGTGGTTGAAGATGTACACAAACTTCGAACCAACCTTTGAGGTGGTGAATGAAGAAGAGAGTGGTCTTCCGCAATAATTGGACATCTAATGATGATCCCTTTTGTGGGGTGTTCATGTTCTTCCAATTAGCTCTCTAGTAACCGTACGTCCTTTGCGGTTACCTCGTTGCTTGACATTGTTGGCCACGGTTGGATTAACAATGTTGGATACTTGCGTCATTGTTGGCCATGTTTGGTCGAACACTGTGAATCTGGATAATGGTCAAATAAATATGGTCATAGGCATGGTAATGCCCACCATTGTTTATTCTATCCGTCTTACAAGTAGGGTAACAAAGTCATAAGCAGAATTGTTACCGCTGTTCGGCCGCTTGTTGTTCGACGAGATCTCTTATGATCACTAGGGATCTCGTCCGCATCTCTTCCTTAGCCACCTTCCTTCACGCTCCAATACCGAGGAGTTTTCCTTGAAGTAGCTCCATTCATCTATGTGATGACTTAGTTGTGGCTCTTCTGTAGCAACCATTTGCGGAGCTATGGGTGTGTCCGCAGCGACTCATGAGTGTCTGCGGTTTTGTCACCCCATACTCGCTTGAAACGGGTGTGTTACTCGGATGTGGCTCTTGAAGGATCAGGAGTCAGGGTTGTTGATGTGCGTGCGCGTACATTCCCCTCCTTCTTTTTGTTGAAGAAGTTGTTTATGCACCCTCTGTGGTTGTGAACCGGACATGAGGGATTTGAAGCTTGAAGAGAATGAAGGCAATGCGGTTTACCTGTTTCTGAGATGCAGTTCAGTCCAAAGAACAACGCTGGTTCTGAGTATCTGACACACCTGTACGGGCTCGTGTGTGTCATCTCTGCATATTCCACGTGTGCTCGTGGGTATGTGCGGACATGTTTATACCCACTTAACCATGGAAAGATATAATTTTTTGGCTATTTTATGGGGTATGTAAAAAAACGACATGCGGTATGGGTTATGGTGCGATATACCAGAGAAACCGCATGCCGCTTGTGTTTGGATGATGTTGTCGCTTTTTGTTGTATACGTGGTTGATCGCACGTGTATGTTGGTGGAAGTTGGTGAGATTTTCTGGCATGTGCTAAAATGAAAGGACATTTGCACTGCCCGAGGTGATTAAATGCATTGTAGCAGGAGTGTAAACGTCTCCTATGTCAGGCGCGTGTGCGGCCACGCGCGCGTGGTAACCGTCAGCGGAAGCGTCGCTTGACACGTGGTGCTGCATAATTCGCTTTATTTTGAACATGATGATTCAGTTTCCATGGTGCATTAATTGCGATCAGTATATAAGGCGAAACCGTTCGTGGTTTCCCCTCACTTGTTCAAAATTTCAAAAATTCCGGTGAGAGAAAAAAGATTTCTCTGTCTTCTCCGATAAGGTTTCTTGAAATTCTGGTGAGGTGGTTTGAGTTCTTAGCACTCGTTTCCTTTTCTTCTATATTTCTGATGGCTGAACCATCAAATCCACACAATGTGGAGGGTGAAAACCCTGAACAGCCGGTGGCAGCGGCTGATGAAGATGAAGATGATGATGGTGGTGCTCCCGGTGGTGGGTTACCGGTATTGAAGTGGTCGAAGGGTGGTTTTAGGACTCTGATGACCTCTATACAGATGGCAGTTGAGTGGGATGCCACCTACCCACAAGAGGGTGACACTGGTGCCGATGCTCCGGCCGGCTATATCACCCTGTGGGCTGATTTTTTTAACGATGGCAACCTCCGATTGCCGGTGACGGTGTTTGTTGTCGAGGTGTTAGAATACTATCATCTCCACATTTCCCAACTGAGTCCATTTGGGATGTTCCAGATTAGGAACTTTGAGTACACTTTTCGTGCCCATGGTTTGGACGTTACCGTTGAGAATTTCCGGCGGTTTTGCCAGTTGACGGCGAACACCGGATTTTTTTCTTTTAATCAACGACATGGGAGTTTGAAGTTGATGACACCTCCCAAGGGTGTGACCCACTGGAAGAGGAAATTTTTTTACGTTAAAGCCTGTGCGGTCTACGCCCATATGAATTTTCGGAACGTAAATGTGGGTGTTACTGGTGAGGATATTCCTGTTGCCACCGCACAGACTGTGGATTGGTTCTCTAGGCTGCGGCCTATTGAACTCAAGAAATTGGACAAAAATCAGCTGTGGGTGTTGCAAATGATGCTCAGTAGGCCGGATAGGAGGGCAAGGCCCGTTTTGCGGGAAAAAAGTGGTGGTAAGCCCTTTATTCTTGTGCGTTTGCTTGCTTCTTTATACTCTTTATTAATTTGCATTTGTTCTATCAGAGCAAGCGGTTGGCCTGTGGAGGATGTTTGTGCCAGATTTTGAGGGGAAGGTTGAGTTGGTTGCGTGTGGGGAACTGGAAGGTTTTAATTTGGATATTGTTGGCAATTTCCGCGTTCCCACGCATCAGATATTGAATGCACCCGTGCCGGAAGGCGAAGGTATCTTCTAAGATTTCCTTTTTTGCTTAGAGTTCCCCTTTGTAATGTGCTTGCCTGATTCTTCAAATGTAGGTATCCTTGGGGATTTAGGGAAGTTTGAAGTTAAAACCTTCCCTAAGAAGCATGTGGAGAAGAAACAGGTGAAGAAACCCGTGCGGGGTCGCGGTAAGGAGAAAACTGAGGGTTCTGCTGCCCCTCCGTTGGTGTCCTAAGCCGTAGGTACCTATCGTTCTTGTTACCGCAGATATACGGATTACGTGGTAGTATTTGACACCCTTGAGGGTTTGGGTGTTCCAGGTGGTGGTGCGGCTGTAGGTGGGACTGCTGCGGGTTCCACCGTTGCTGGTGAGAAGAGGAAACCGGAGCAGACAGCTGCTGGTGCTGGTGAAATGAAACGTCGGAAGCTACAGTCCAAAAGGACTGGTCCGACACAAAAGAAACCTGTGGTCACTGCTGGTAAGTGTGTAACTTTTGCAAGTTTTTTTGTATGCACGACTTGTTTTCTGATAGTTGGTGCTTTCTTTGTATTGCAGAACTGCAAGATGCAGGCTTTTCTATTTTTGACGCTCCTTCGTCTCCCCCGCATACCACGGCTGCGGATGCGGGTGTGCCGAAGGATTCTGCGGTACCGTTTATCAATGTGGTGCCTGATCCGACCGTGCAGGCGGAGAAAACGGTGGAGAAGGTTGCATCCCAGATTTTTGATACCGTTGATTCTTCTAACAACTTGATTTCTCCAAATGACGCTGATAATTTGGATCTACGGTTTTTTGATGCTGGGAAGCAAAAATCTGGTGCTGAGCCGCAGAAGTCTCCTGCTGGTGAGAAGGTTACTGGTTCTTCTTCTGGTGGTGCGGGTTATGATGGGCCTCCAATTCAGCCTGGAGAGTCTGAGCTGGAGTATTACTACCGCACCTATACCCCGGATCGGAGTACCAGCTATCATCGACCCCCCTGGACTGTTATGCAGGGGGATGATATTTCCAACGATCCTTCCGCTTGCAAGGAGATTCTGGGTGGCCTGGGCACCCCATTTGAAACTGATCATGCCCGTTCTGCGCTCCGTGAGCTGCGCATTAATCAACTTTCCACCATGCTTGTGGGAAGTTCCATAGTGGCGAATGCCATTTTGGAAGATTACAAGGTGTTAGGCCGCAGAGAGGAGGAAGCTGTGCGCTTGCGGGCCAAGGCGGAAGAGTTAGTGAGGGCTGCTCGTTCGGGTGCGGAGCAGCTTGAAAATGATAGGGCTGCTTTTGAGAAGCAGAAATAGACCGCGGAGTGGGCTGCGACTGCTGAGCTGAAACAGGTTCGTACTCTTGCTAAGTTACTTTCTGATGAACGCAAGAGTTGGAACGAAAAACTTTCCAATGAGCGCAAGACATGGAAAGAATCTTGGGCTAAACAGAATGAAAATCTGTTTCATGCTCGTCAGGAGTTGGCCAATCTGAAGGCCGCAAATGCTGCTTTGGCCAAGGAGAAGGCTGCGGCCGAGGCAGCTGCAGGCAGGGCTAAGGAGGATGAGGCCCGGACCGCTAAGGCTCTTGATGAAGCGAATGCTGACCGCACTCGTTTAAACCAGACCATTGTGAGCCTCCAGGTATGGTTTGCTTTTCCTGTTTTATTCTTCCTTTTGCCTTTCGAGAATGTTTACTAATTTTGTGCAAACTGCTTCTTGCTATTGAAAGGCTGAGGTTCAGACTCGCGAGGCTAAGCTCGCAGACATTATTGCCCGCGTGACTGTAGCGGAAGAGCGGGCGAATGAGGCTGTCGAAGCCAGAGATGCCCTGACCTCTTCGTTTAACCAGCTTGAGGCTGACCGTGAGTGGATGCGGAGTCACAGTATTGCACATGTAAGTATCCCGTGCCTTTGTATTTACTCGGATTAGCATGTGAATCTTATCGTTCTTTTGTTGCAGATTGTTCAAGCTATCATGGATGCGCCTGAGACCGCAACTGGCATAGACTTGATCAAGCAGCGTGCACGTGATGCTGGTTTTAAAGCTGGTTACAGCCTCTGCATCGGCCATATAAACATTTTGTCTAAAGGCGGCTACACTGATGAACGGTCCGGGTTTCGTGATGTGGACAACGAAGCGCTTCTTGATGCGGCCGTTGCATCCTTTTATGACATGTCTCTCTCTTCTGTGGAGAAGCTTGATGAATGCTTAGAGGCCGCGGATTATGTAGACCGGTTGCGGATGCTATATGCCGACGCGGAAGAGGGAAATACTGCTGGTAGCGGCCAAGATGGCGCGGGTACCAGTGGTACAAAATAGGACTTAGGTTGGCCTGCGTGCCCTTTTTTCCTCTTTGTATATGTTGGAACTTTATGTAAATCCATTGTGCACCGCGTGGGTGCCTGAATTTTTTGAATATAAAGTTTGTTGCTCAATTTGTACAAGTGTTTTTACTTCTTGCATGTTTGAACGTGTGTATGCGGGACTCTACCCATTGTGAATGGGGTTGAGTATACTCTATACCGTTGTCGTATGAGTATGCGTCAATTCCATTGCTTGCCTTGTTAGGTTTTAGGAATTGTGTAAGTTTTGTAAAAACTTGTGTGTCCGGAACTCTACCCATTGTGAATGGGGTTGAGTACACTCGATACCTTTGTCGTACGAGTATGAGTCAATTCCATCGTTTGCCCTGTTAGGGTTTAGGAATTGCGTAAGTTTTGTCAAAACTTGTGTACTTGGCCGGATACACTTAATGTTTTGCCTTTGCTGGCCTATTACAATATTTGTGTGTGGTTAGCACTTTGTGTGGGTATCGCGAATGAAGATTTTGCTAATCTGTTTTTGCGGATACCGCAAAGTGGAACACGCATTTGTAATAGCAGTAACAAACAATATTGCATTGAATTGCTCGTTTATTTATTTGCAAATGGCCTGCGGCCCGATAGGTTACATGAAAATGTAAAAAACATGGCTTACATGTAGCAGCGTCTAAGCTGTTGTGCATTCCATGTGCGTGCGATAGTTTCGCCTTCTAACGTTTGTAATTTATACGCGCCTCTGCCCAAGACCTCTTTGATGAGGTAGGGTCCTTCCCACTTGGGGGCGAGTTTTCCTGGGTGCTCAGCGTTAGATGCTTCGTTATCGCGCAGGACGTAGTCTCCCGGGTTAAATGTACAAACCCGCACGCGTGAATTGTAGTATTTTTCAAGCTTGGTTTTGTACTTGGCCTCATTGATGGCAGCGTTTTCGCGCCTTTCTTCTAGGAGGTCTAAGTCAAGTCTGTGTGCTTCATCGTTGGCTATTCTATTGATAGCCAACATTCGAGGTGAAGGAAGCTCTACTTCCGCGGGGATTACCGCTTCTGAGCCATAGACCAGGCTGAAGGGTGTCTCCCCGTTGCTTGTTTTTGGGCTTGTTCGGTGAGCCCATAAGATGCTTGGGAGTTCATCGACCCAGCCACGCCAGGCTGTTCCCAACCTTGCTTTGATGCCTTCGACTAGACTTTTATTGATACTCTCAACTTGGCCATTCCCTTGCGGGTGTGCCACAGAGGAGAATATGTGTTCAATGTGTAGTTCTTCTAGCCATTTTTGAAATTCGTCAGCAGCAAAGTTGGTGCCGTTATCGGTAAGATGCACATTGATAGACCGAAACGGCAGATGATGTGTTCCCAAATGAATTTCCTTGTTATCATAGTAGTGGTTGAGGCAAGTGGTTTTGCCTCTACCCATTTTGTGAAATAATCGACGGCTACTATGATAAATTTGACTGCGCCTGGTGCGTCTGGGAATGGTCCGACCACATCGATTGCCCATTTCTGAAAGGGCCATGCGGTGGTGACCGGAATCAAGTTGTTCTTGGGGCGCAAGGTCTTAGGGGCATGCCGTTGGCAATTGATACACTTGCGCAATTCTTTGACGGCATCTAGGTGCATGTCGGGCCAGTAATACCCAGCATTCATGATTTTAGCCCCTACCATGCGTGGTCCTGCGTGTATGCCGCATATTCCCTCGTGTATCTCTCTGATGAGGTATGTGGCATCTTGGGGGTCGACACAGCGTAGGAGTGGGCCCAGGTATAATTTACGATATAGGATACCGTCTGCCATTTGATAATGGCACGCTTTGTATTGCAACTTGCGTGCCTCTAACTTGCTTTCGGGAGTCACGGCTAATTGCAGGTATGCAATGATTGGTGTCATCCAGGATGTTGTACCGTATTGGATGACATTGACTTGGCGCAAGGGTACTGAGGGATTCTGCAGAATTTCAATGCGTATCTCCTTTGCCAAGTGTTGGAAGCTGGTGGACGCGAGTTTTGACAATGCGTCCGCGGATTTGTTTTCACTTCTGTTGATATGACGTATATTGAAGGAAGTGAATTTTGATTTTAGTTGCAAGGCTTACTCGAGGTAGAGGATCATGATGTCCCCTTTTGCGGTATAGTCACCGCGTACCTGACCTGCAACTAACAAGGAGTCGACGTGTGCTTCCAGATGTTGTACGCCGAGCTTAACTGCTAGACGTAGCCCTGCCAATAGAGCTTCATACTCTGCCTCGTTATTTGTGCTTTTGAAATCAAGGCGGATTGCATAGGTAAGCTCCTGGCCGTCGGGGCTGACGAGTCGCAGACCTGCCAGGACTTACCTTCTTCGTTGGACGCACCATCGGTAAAAAGTGCCCGTATTTCTGAAGAAGGTGGCGGTGGTGCAGGGTTTTGTTCTTGTTCGCATTCTTGGATGCGATTTGCCGGTACCTCGGCGACGAAATCTGCCAGGACTTGGCCTTTGATTGCGGGGCGCGGTTTGTAGTTTAGCGTGAGTGCGCCCAGCTCGATTGCCCATTTTGCTAACCTCCCAGAGATGTCAGATTTGGATAGGATCGGGCCAATCCTGTAGTTGGTTAACACTGTGATGACATGATTTGCGAAGTAACGTCGCAACCGTCTTGATGCGTGTACTAGTGCTAGTACCAACTTTTCCATTATTGAATATCTTCTTTCTGGGTCGTTGAGCATTTTGCTGATGTAGTAGATGGGTGTTTGAACTCCCTCCCGCTCCACTATTAGCACCGCACCCACCGCATTGTCTGCGGCGGATAGGTACAATATAAGTGGTTCATCTTTGCGTGGTGCGGTTAGAGTCGGGAGTTGTATCAAACACTCCTTCATTTCCCGGAAGGCATCCTCAGCCTCTGCGGTCCACTGGAATTGTTCTTTCTTTAGGCAGTTCCGCAGGGTCTTGATGAAAGGATAAGATTTAGCTGTATGGTTGGCTAAGAATCTATTTAGTGCGGCTAGCCTGCCAGCTAGTCGTTGCATCTCTTTCATCGTTGAAGGCGATGGCATGCGGTCGATCGCCTGAACTTTTTCCGGGTTTACCTTGAATCCATCTTTGGTTACGAGGAACCCAAGGAATTTGCCTTCTTCCATTCCAAACGAGCATTTCCCTAGATTGAGCTTCATATTGACGCTTCGCAGAGTTTGGAATGTTCTTTCGATATTAGTGAGCATGGTATCTTCTTCCATGCTCATGACGACCAGGTCGTCCATGTAGATTTCGACACTTTTGCTGATTTGCCCGCGAAAAGTGTCGTTCATCAGTTTTTGATAGGTTGCGCCCGCGTTGCGCAACCTGAACGGCATTTTTGTATAACAGTAATTTCCAGTAGGGCTGCGGAATGTCGTTTTGTCTTCGTCCTCGATTGCCATCTATACCTGGTGGTAGCCCTTGTAACAATCGAGGAAGCACTTCCATCGAAATGGCGCAAGGTTATCGACCTTTTCGTCAATTTTCGAAAGTGCGTAACAAACCTTGGGACAGGCTTTGTTGAGGTCTTTGTAATCGACACACATGGGCCAGCCCCCGGATGGTTTTTCTACCATGACCGGGTTGGACAACCAAGTCTGGTACTTGACCTCCCGCAGGATGCCTGCGGAGAGCAGTTCTTCAACCTGCTCACGCATCGCCTGGTTTTTGCGGATCCAAGGTGGCGTTGGCCTTGGATCACTGGCTTGATACCTGGTAAGGTATTCAAGAAATGTTGCGCAATGTCGTGTGGGACCCCGTTCATGTCTGCGGGTGCCCACGCAAAAATATCTTAGTTTCTGAAGAGCAGCTGCTTTAGGTGCGCTTTGGTGTTGGTGGACAAGGCGTGGCCCAATGTTACCTTTTGCTCTGGGTACTTTGCGTTGAGGACCCATTTTTCTGGTTGGTTGTTGGGAGTTGGCCTTGCTATCTTGGTCGGACGCAGTTCGTCCGACGTCATAACTTCGCGACGTGCATAGATTATCGCGACCCCTGTTTCGGTTTGGAAACCGATTGCAGAATGGGGTACGGACGTAATCATGTTGAAATCACCTTGGGATTCTCTCCCAAGGAGCACGTCATATTTGGAAGTATGAGGTAAAACCATGAAGTTTACCTCTTCTGTTCGTGTGTGCCTTCCGCTGGTAAAGCGCACAGGAAACGTAATTTGGCCCAGGGGAAAGACAGTTTCCCCTGCGAATCCGGCCAACGGGTAATCCACTGCTTGCAACCGATCTTTGTCTTCGTGATCGAACTGGTTGAAGCATTGCTCGTATATGATATCAGAAGTACTGCCCGGGTCGATGAATAATCGCTCGGTGCAGTAATGAGCTTGTTGGCCGGTGATAACGACGGCGCGCCTGTCGCGCGGACCGCCTCGGACTTTTGGGAAGACGACTTGCTCGTCTTTCCAGTCATTGTCCGGTCTTCTCACCGCCTTGTGCGGCCTTCCTTTGCCTCCATTGATCATATGGGTCAAGGCCACATACATGGTCCTTTTCCCGGAGGAGGTGCCCTCGCCATGGGGGGTGATGCGTTTGGTGGCTTTGTGTCCACCTGGCAACAAGTGTTGCAGCTTCCCCTCCTTTAGGGCTTGCTCAATCTCCAGCCGGAGACGGATGCAGTTATTTATTGTGTGGCCAGAGTCCTTATGATACTCACAGTAAAGAGTGAGTTCCTGATTTTTCTTGGACTTCATTGGTTGGGCCGGTCGCAGGGTCTGCGCATCCGTAAGGAGGACTTCGCTCGGCGACTTGGTGATCTCGGTCCAGTTGCGGTCCCGAGACTCTTTCTTTGACGCCCGGTTATCCTGTTGGGCGTTAATTGTTGCCCTTACGTCAAACTGATTGGTACGCGGGAAGTACGGTTTGGAATCGCTGCCGCGATTCCCTGCGTCCCAGTTACGCTTATTGTTGCGCTTGGGTTCGTAGCGGGAGGTCTGACCTCCCGCTTGGGGCGGCGCCTTTGTGAGGTGCGGTTTAAGTGACCGCTGAGTCTGGGCGTATGTCTTGACCGCGTCATGACATCCTCCCATTTTTTCGGCAGGCCGTCTTTGTCGGAGATAGTCATAACCATCTGTTCATCTCTGACGGCTTTGATGAAGTGGTTACGTGCCATTTGGTCGGCAACGTCGCCTATCTCCAGGCATTTTTATTGTATCGGACGACGAATGCTTCGAGAGATTCGTCGTCCCATCGCCAGATATTCATGACGTCCATCGTATCGCGTACGTGACGTCGTTGCTGGCTGAAATGTGCGAGGAACTTTGCATGTAGTTTCTCAAATGAGGCCAGTGACCCTACTGGCAAAGAATCGAACCAAGCCCTGGCCAGACCCGTCAGGGTCTGTGGGAAAAAATGACACCAGGTGGGCTCGTCCCACCTGCCGTTGCACCCTGCGCCCATGAAAATCTTCATGTGATCGTCCGGGTCGGACGAACCGTTGTATTTCCCAATGTTGAATGGGAATTTTGTGGTGGTGACATGGGCGTGTGCGATTCTTCGGCCGAATTTGGAGTTTTCGGTCGCGGCCCTTGGCCTGTAGGGTTGGTTCTCGGGGCGCTTTGCAGCGCGGAGGTATGTATTGCGGGGGTGAGTGGGAGGAGAATAGTTGCGTCCTCCCGATCTGCTGCTGGTGTCATGCGAATCCCCGCAATATGTATGGTCGTCCGGGTCGGTACGGCCATAACCTTCGTATTGGGGCAACGGTCCCAGCCGGCTTTGGATGCCGTAACCGCGGTGGACTGTGGATTGCCGCCTGTTATCGCCTTGGAGCCCCAGGCGGCTTTGTATTGGGCCTCTGGTGCGAGACCCATATGAGGAATCGTACTCATTTATTGTGCGGACCTCGCAGTAAGAGGATCCGCGGTCTTCACGTCTGCTTCTGGAGGCTGGACGTGAGGGTGCCCTGCCGTCATATTGTAAAATATGACCCGAAGGTGTGTGTGGTGCCGGGGTAGGCCCGGCTTGTATCTGCGCTTCAGCGCAAGCTCGGTTATATGTTGCGGCCAGCAGGGCTGCCTGCTGGTCATACCAGGTGTGAGGGTCCATGTCCGGAGGGATCACAGATGCGTACTGTGATAGGTCGTGTCCGAACGTTAGAGATGGACCCCTTTGCGTTGATGTGTCAATGTGGCCAGGATTTAGGTCTGGAGGGGCGGTCCCCGCATTGTCTGGGTTGGTGGGGTTTAGATTATCCCCGGTAGTGTTATGTATGGGATCTGACATGATCTTTTGAGAGAGAGAGGGATGGTACAAAAAAGTGCTTAAGAGTAGCGGTGGGCGCCAATGATGAAACAATGGTTAACCGGGCAGGGTTAACACACTGGTCTCGCCAAGAAGGGTTAATCCCTTCCTCTCGAGGATCGCTGGCTGGATCGCCTGCCGGTTGATCTCCTGCACAAGGAAACAAACCGTGACTCGTAACAAGGAGGAAGGGGTGGGGGGTGCTCCTTGTTACCACTCTCCGGCGTGAGAATCAGTAGTCTGCTTGGGAAGCAAAGTATGATAGTAGTAGTAATGAGAGAATTGTGAAGAGATACCTCATACCTGGTTTAGGGTTGGTATTTATAGCCGAGGAGTGAAGGAGGAGGTGGATGGATAGATGGACGGCATGCTGCACCTTTGCAGGTGTGTCAGACATGTCGGCCGGGGAGACGACGCCACGTAAGTCTGTCGCTTACGTAGACCTGACAGGCGGCTGCCATTGGTGCTACTTGCTCTGTGGTGTCAGTCCCACTTGATGAGTAGACAGGATGCGGTGCAGGCCGCATCGCTGTTCGCGATAACTGTAGATGTTCCCGCGTCTCAATCTTTGATCAAGAAATACGCGAGATGCGGTGCCAGGCCGCATCGTCGTCTGTGGTGACTGTTGCTGTTATCCAGCTTCCCTGTATTGATAGAAGTGTTCACTGGATGCGGTGCTAGGCCGCATCGCTGTGAATACTTCCGTTTTCATACACCAGATGCGGTGCCAGCCGCATCACTATACCGTTCTCATATTCCAGGTAAGTCCTCCTTCTTCATTGGGCAAATTGGATTCAATCACTGTGTCGGCGCGTTCCCGCACGGACACAGGTAGGTTGTTAGCTAGTGGGGGTTTTGATAAGGGTAATGGTCACTCGCGGTCGATGCTGACGCGAGATCTGGGACCATACCCCTTCAATATCTCAACCGAAAGTGAATTTCTTCATTGTGCAAGTCTTGTTGGACATTTTCGAGAACGGGAGCTTGTGTGGGAGGATCCGGCACCTAATCTGGAGATATTGCACGTCCATCTTTATTTATTAGCATATTGTGCAATATGATACATGCATATACTATGCTATGGATTGTTTTTATTCATCGCACGAACCGGTCGGTTTAGCATCTCCTATCTACCCTTTAAAACACCAAAAGCCCTCTCAACATCTTTACTTTCCGATTCTTGCAACTTCTTGAACGTCTTTTCTTTAACCTCGACAAGCTTTCACAAAAACAGACCATGATGGGTAGATACCATGCACAAGAAGATAGCCTCGTCTGTAATATATTCCGTTAACAAAAGATGGACAGAAGGGTGCAATACCATCTGTTACGCTTTGAAACAACGGCGATGTGTACAAAACATTGATGTCGTTGTTTGAACAAGCAAGACCAAAATATGAATGCCAAAACCATAAATCATTCGACGTCACCGCTTCAAGTATGATGGTTGGTCTTTTGATGTCACCCCTAACATACGCCCCTCGCAACTCTCTTGGACAATTTCTCCATTCGATATGTGTACAATCGATGCTACGGAGCATCCCTGGAAAATGTCATCTAGCCTCATACACGACGTAAATACGTGGGATGTCGTGTCTCGTTGGTTTACGTAGAAACTCTCTAGCATACAATTTAATGATCACGCTACAAAAGAATTGCAAACATTCACATGAAGTTCTGTCCAACATAGCTAAGTATTCATCAAATTGATCGGGTGGGTAATCTGTCGTTAGTTGGCGAACGACGGATGTGCATTTTTGTATCGGCGTGAAACTTCGTTTGCCCCTCCCTTCGTAACGTTCTTGAAACCATTCTTCGCTTGCTTCGATGTCTCCTAAAATCTTTAAAAATAAATGTTTTGGTAAACTAAATCGATCTCTAAACGTTTCAGCATTGTAGACCGGATTCTCCACAAAATAATCCTTCATTAACACTTCGTTGGCATGTATACGATCACGATCCACAATTTTCTTCTTTGGGCGGCTCGAACCTTCAAGTTCGTTATACGCCTTCTCGAAAAAATCAAGCGTGTCATTGTAGGAAGACGTAGAGCTATCGGTGTCCACCATTTTTAAAATTGTGCAAGATTGTATTTTTGTAGATGAAAAGGATTGTATTTTTTTTTTTGAGTTTGAAGATTGTATGTATATATATAGCATGGAACACAAGGTTTTTTTTTCTTATAAAACCTCCTCCCAACGGTAAAAAACAACGGTCATAATTCACACACAACGGTGACAAAATTCAAGTTTCACGCGTGATCATGGCAACGCGTTACAAAGTCCACACGTGGAAACATGGGCGGTGTATAACGGGCAATCACGAGTGATGGGATTCTTATAACGCGGCGCCAAAGTCCACGCGTGGAAACATGGGATTTTTATACTTATATGCATATGGAACATCGTTGAAACACATTTGATGATGCACGGGTGTGTAATCATAAGCAAGAACATATGCATACAATACATAATGAGTAAAACAATGGTGCCTTTAGTAAAGTAAATTGCAGTAAAAAAAACAATCTTATAAATCTTAAGATTTTGAAGAATTAGTATGAGAAGCAAGCCATGTCTCCACAGTGACCATTAGTTCTTCTGCCTTGTAAAGTGCCACTGAATGACCCGCACCCTGTGTCGCAATACATATATATCATTTAGTCATGTTTAGTGCTATTATTTTCATCTAATTTTTGTTAATCATACGGTTCTTGTATCTTACCTTAATGGTCACATATTTCAAAGAGTATTTAGCCTTTGAGTATGTCTTCTCATATCTACATACAAACAAGAGCAAATGTTGATAATCAAGACTCGATTTCTTGAAACGGAAAAAATGTTGCAAACTTCACGTTGAGATACAAAACAATCTATGCATAAACCATTTCTAGAAAATAGTATGATGAAATCTAAAACATTAGGAACTTGAACTCACCCGGCAACTTGAGTTCGAATGAACCATGGTTTCCATGGGCTCTTGACTCTAAGATTGAGACTATTTATCCACTGCTTTGTGCCCACATATGGAAATGTCATGTCATGATCACCACTGCAAAACAATTCAAGTATTTAACATACTTTCAAATAGACTATGATAGATTGAGAGAGGGGACAATAAAAAGATTACTTGATGATCAAGGCATGGCAGTTTTTGGTAGCAAGTTGTTTATAATAGGCCAAGCTACTGATGATATCATGGGAGTAATATATGGTGTCTGGTTTCCCAGTGGAGGCACTAATAGTCAAGTTGCGGAATTGAAACTTGTCCACTGTCCCCTGCACACTCAAAATACATACATTTAAATGTTAACATGATTACTATCGGTCGCTAATAATGTCTCAACCATTGTTAGGGATGACAATAGAACCCGAACCTGATAGGTAAACCCGAAACATTTGGGACGGGTATTTGGGTATGAGATTAGTTTTAAAAAAATTTCACGGGTATGATATGGATATGGGATTAGGTGATAACCAACCTAACTACCCGAAATCATATACCCGTTTACCCAAAATACATACTCGCTGAAAATTTTATTATTTTTATATTACCTCTGTTTTAGTCTAGTAGCTGTTCATTCTACCAGACTACCTGTTTTATTATGTGAAAACATGCTTTTTTATAAAATATGCATTCAATAATGTTATTAATATATTTTTTTTTAATTCTTCTAAGTATCAATATATCTTTGCTTATAGAATATGTATTTAATAATGCTAGTAATATATTTTTTATTCTTTTAAGTATAAATTTGTCTTTCAGATTTATATCATCGACAAAAGTTACATAATTTAGATATTTCAATTTATCTTTGAGATTTATATCATCATCAAAAGTTACATGACTTAGATATTTCATACATTTTATAGTGGTGATTAATATGTGTGTAATTTATCATATTCTAATTTGTTGTAGTTGTTAAAAACGTAAGATATGCGAATGCGACGTGATTATCAATACCTGTTTCATACCTAGCCCATTCCCATTCTGGAGCATTGTTATTTAATAGCCCATGCTAGATTAAAACAGATGGTCAACATACCTCACGAATGTGGAGAGCTTGTCGGACGGATTTCTTGTCTGCCCAAATATTAAAAAATGGATAAATGGATTCCTAGAGATAATTAATTATAGAAGAAATTACTAATCTAAGATGGATAAATGGATTCCTAGAGATAATTAATTATAGAAGAAATTACTAATCTAAGATATATGTAAAACGAGGGTAAAAAATTTAGGGTCTAGAGTTAAGTTTACTCGACAAATTAGTTTTGGATCTTGTGGATTGCAAACTGGCTCTAATATGTGATTTACGTTAACCCCAGCTATGCACTACAAATGAAAAGGTTTATAAGTTAGAAGCTACTCGTATATAATTATTATAAGAGGTGATCAAATACTACAAGTAAAATTCAAGGACATTAATCGATTATCTTACTTCATTTATCGGTAGAAGACTATTCAAACACAACGTATTATTTGGATCTACAAATACATATCTACCTCCGCAAGCTTCTCTCGCTGGCTGCAAAATCAAACAAAAGTATTGTCGAGATCCTCTTCTTATCAAACATTTAATGAGGCATGTCCCTTCTGCTCGTGATTTTCCCGCTTCTTACAAAGGAAGGAAACCTTAGTGGGTAAGGTAACTCTATCATTTGGGCTTGCTCATAATTCGGCCTGCATAAGGGTAACTCAAAGCAGGTAAAATGGGCTTTCACATTGGCCCGTCGTCAAGTCATCTTTAGTCCCTGGTTCTGAGACCCGAGGCTCATGATTCGGGGCTGAATCACAACTGTTCAAAAAAGGGGGTTTTCTTTCCTTTGAGCTCTGAGTGTGGGCCCGCTCCTGATCAGTTATAATTAGCCATTCTTACTAGCCATCATGCCGCCAGATACCTATTAGCGGGAGTTAATCCCTTAGAGACACGTGCCCTCTTTTTTGAATTTTGAAAGGACTCGTGATAGGACGGTTTTCTGCATGTCAGTTATCCTCTTTAAATACCTCCTACCCCTTCAAATCTCCTATCTAAACTTTCCGGTTCCTTCTCTTTTCCGTCACCATTCCTCTTGATCACCATTCTTTCTCCGATCGTCGTTCTTTTTCCGATTATGAGTCGCTCCGGCCGTTCTGTAATCAAGTCAGTCCTGACGGCAAAGGATTTGAGGTCTTTTGTCGAGACATTTGCCATCCCTGAACAGTTCTCCCCTAATTTGCCGGATCCTAATGAACCGGCGGTGTTTACGCCGGACGTGATTCCTCTTTATACCCTGGCTTTTTCCTCTTGCGGGGTTCGATATCCTCTCTCCTCTTTCAAAGTCAATCTGCTTCGTCATTTTGGGGTTCACTTCTCTCAGTTGCATCCCTTAGGGTGGATGAGAGTGGTGCACTTCGAATTGTCTTGTGCTGCTATTTCCGGTGAACCTTCCATTCCTTTGTTCTGTATGTTTTACAAGCTGATCTCCGATGGAGATTGGTTTACCTTTGCCAAGAGACAGAACAATGTGTCAAAACCCTGCTACTCCTTCATGCCGACTTCCACTTACCCGAAGGATTGGAAAAGTAGGTTTATTTTTGTCTCTGCTGCTATGATGTCGGAATCCGCTTTGCCTAGGGATGTTGATACCCCCATCTAAGATGTTGTTCCTTCCTTATCGGCGAATGAGACCGTTCAGTGGAAGCGTATGTATGAGAATCCTACCAGGGCTTTCACTTTTTCTGAGGGTATTTTGGCTATGGGGGGGGGGGGGGTTGAGTCCCTCTTACCCTGTTCGACCCAAAGCTTTCTTTGGTAAAAAAGGTATTTTTCCGTCTTGGATCTGCATTTGTTTGTTTTTGTTTCTTTGTATCTGTGTAGTCATCTTTAGTGCCTTTCTTTTGCAGAGTTGACTTTGTGGAGGTTGCTTCAGGGAGATTCCAAGGATGTGCAGTTTGTGGTTGATGGTGAAGTTGTTCCGGGTCTGAGACAGAGTGGGGTAGTGTCCGTTACCGGGGGATCTGCCCAAGCTGGGGGTTCTATCACCGTGGGGAGTGATGAGGGGAACCCTTCTGATGAGGAGGAAAGTTCCCCTGACCTTCCCCCTATTCAACATTCTGGTCAAAGTGATGATGAAGATTTGGAAATTCGTTTAGTTCGTAAGAGAAAATCTGCAAGTCCTCAGCCAGCCCCCGCTCCCCGTGATATTCGTCAAAGGCTCCGAAGTGCCAGTGGGCAAAAGCTCCCCGTTTCTTCAAAATCTGCTTCTGAGCGTCCCCCTGTTGTGGTCAAGGGTTCTTTGTCTAAACACCTGAGGTCTTCAAGTCTTGTGAGTGCACCTTTGCTGGTGGGTCTTTTCTTCTTCTCGTCCCCTTTTTTCTACCTTTGTCTTGTCTTTGATATACTTTTTCTTATTACGCAGGGGAGCTCTCAGGATCCCATAGAGATTCCTACTGGTCCTTCTTCTTCTCGTGTTCGGGATAAGGCTTCTGAGGTGGGCATAGCCCGTTTTTCCTCAGCTTTTGTGCTTTCACCTTCTCATGCTACTGGGACCAGTAAACCCACTCTCCTTGAAGGTCCCGCTCACCGATCCCCTCTGGCTCCTCTGTTTGCTGATGCTATCACTCTCACATATGTTCCCAAATGGAAAGTTTCTCATTCTTCAGTGATAGGGACTCCTGAGGCCGCTAGGGACTTTCTTACTCATGCTGTTCCTCCCTCCCATAAGTTTGTGAATTCCGCTTTGAGGGACGATCTTTTCGAGGATCAGTACAGCATGTCCCTTTGTGAGAGCTTTTTTAGGGGTGCTGGTATGTTGCAGAGGATTGATGATCTGAGAAGGGCGAATGAAGGACTCAAGGCTGAGCTTAAGGCTTCCCAATCTGTTGCTGCCGAACTTAGGTGCCAAGTGGTTGAAGCTGAGAGGAAGTTGCAGGAGGAGAAGGTATACAATCCTTCCTCCCCCCCTTTTTTATACACTGATCTTTTGTCAGGGGGCTGGAGCCATGCTGGAGAAGAAGGAGCGAGCCTGGGAGCAGGAGATGGCGGTGCTGGTGGGAGAGAAAGAAGAGTTGGCTGCTAAGTTGAAGTATTTGAAGGAGGTTGGCTCAGTTTCCCAGGAGCAACTTAACACCATGTATGCGGACTATGTGGTAACCTCTGATGATAATCAGCGGTTGGCAAAGGAAAAGCATTGGCTAATTACTGAAGGTTTTGGAGCCTTCCTTACCGCTGTTGCCCAGTCAGAGGATTTTAAGAGTGGTTTGGAAGAGATATACATGGCTTACCGGGATGTTGGCTACCAGGCCGGTCTGAAGGATGGTTATGCTTATTCTGCTCAGGGTCTAGGCAGGAAAGAGATTCCGCTGTATAACTCCAAAGCTAAGAAGAGATTGTCCAAGTTGGATGAGGAGTTTGGAAGCAAGACCCCTGTTATCCTGAAGAAAATCCTGGAGCATCCCTTAATATCGATTGACGAATTAAAAGCCCTGTTTTCCTCTGCTGGCCCTTCCTCTCCGCCATCTTTATCTGGGGGTGCCCTCGAGTGATTTCTGAACATTTACTTTCTTCGATATGGTTGTAACTTAACTAACTACTTTCCTCCGGATACTTTTGAACTTTTTGGTGTTTGGGAAGGGGGGCCTTTGTGTGGGGGTCCTTCTTAGTAGCTAATCATGTAATTTATGATCCTGTGTTGTTGCCCTGATATTTGCATGCTTTTGTTATGTTTGTTGTTTTGCAGGGGCTTTTGCTTAGGATCATGACGGTGTTCTTCCTGGGGACTTTTGAACCATTTTGCAAGAAGTTGAGCTTTGGTTCTTTTGGTTGAACATGTTGTGCTTTGTTGTTTTGTATTTCGGCCAAAGTTATTGAGGCTTTTCTTTGTACATTTGTTTTGTAAATGCATGAAACATGATTTCCTTTTGTAGTTTAGTTTACAAAGATATATTGTGTTTGTGGTTTGTCTAGTAAACACGGATTGTCTGTTCGAGGCCAATCACTGGACAAGTTTATAATGTGGGATTATGTCTTTGGTTTACTTTTTTGTCCGTTTTCTTTGGGTTAGCTAGACCCTTTTTGCCCCACGGCCGGGCTTTTGGCATGTTTGATATGCTTTGTACACGTGTGTTTGCCTGTTGATTAGGTTTTATGGTGTTTCCAGGCACGTCTGCCTAGGTATAAGACCTTCTATTTTGTCAAAAGAGGACATGCTAACTGCCCGTTTTTCATTTGCTTTTTTGGGGATTGAACCTCCCAGCACAGAATGTTACAAAAGATCCATCCTCGGGGGGAACCGCAGATTGATGGTTACATGTTACAAAAGTGGCTCTTGCCGTTTTTTCTAGGGGTAGACCCCTTACATGTGATATTTCCTAAGCTGCATGAGGTTCCATGTCCTGGGGACCTCCTTGCCTTCGAGTGTTTCCAATTTGCAGCTCCCTTTGCCGTTTGCCCATATGACTCGGTAAGGCCCCTCCCAGTTGGGGCCTAGCTTTCCGGTGCTCTCCTGTAGGCTGGCTTCATTTGCTCTTAGGACTAGATCCCCTGGGACGAGGTTGAGCTTTTTCATCCTGGCGTTGTAATAACTTTCCAGATGCCTCTTGTATTTAGCCTCCCTGATTGCTGCTATTTCTCTTCTTTCTTCCAAGAGATGGAAGTTCATCCTGAGGTCTTGCTCATTCTCCTCCTCCCGGAGCCTCATTCGGGCAGTTGGGGATCCTATCTCAGCTGGGATGACAGCTTCTGTCCCGTAGGTTAGGCTGAAAGGAGTCTCCCCATTGCAACTTTTAGGAGTGGTCCTATATGCCCATAACACGAATGGTAGTTCCTCCAGCCACCCTTTTTGTTTTTTCCCGAGTCTTCCCTTTATTCCCTTGATGACACTTTGGTTAGCTCTTTCTACCAATCCATTACTTTGGGCATGGGTGACAGAGGTAAATACTTGTTGAATGTGCATTTGCTCGCACCATGGCTTAAAAGGTCTTCCAGCAAATTGGACGCCATTATCACTCACCAGTTCCTTTGGGACCCCGTATCTGCAGATGATATTGTCTAATACAAACCGCCTCATCTGTTCCCCAGTTATTTTGCCAAGGGCCTCGCCTCGATCCACTTGGTAAAATAATCGATGGCCACTACCACATACTTGACCCCTCCTGGACCTTCCGGGAATGGCCTGATTATGTCGATATCCCACTTTTGGAAGGGCCAGGACGTTGAGACTGGTATCATGGGGTGTTTGTGTCGGTGGGTCATTGGTGCATGTACCTGGCAATTATCACACCTCTTGATCTCCTCGGATGCGGTTTCATACATTCGCGGCCAATAGAACCCCGCATTCATTGCCCTTGTTACTATCGTCCTTGGCCCCGAATGCATTCCACAAATCCCTTCATGCATTTCCCTAATCACATACTCAGCTTCCTTCATGTCAACACACTTCAGGGATGGGCCTAGGTATGACCTCCGGTATAGTTCCTCATCAACCAGCTCATATTGGAGGGCCCTTACCCTTACTTTCCTAGCTGCCCAGTCTCCCTCGGGCAATGTTCCGTCTCTGAGGAACTTTATGATCGGTGTCATCCATGTTTCCTGCACATTCTCAATCGCGGTTACCTCCTTCGTGCTGAGGGAAGGGGAGGTCAGGACTTCCACTTTGACTTCCCTTGCTAGGTGGTCGAATGCCACCGAGGCCAGCTTACTGAGGACATCAGATTTTCTGTTTCTTCCTCGGGGGATGTATTCTAATTTGAAAGTTTTGAATGCCTTAGCTGTTTCCTTTACTTTCGCCACGTACTGAGCCATGGTGTTGTCTTTGGCTTCATACTCTCCTTGATACTGTTTAAACACCAGTTGTGATCCGGTGCTAGTTTCCACATGCCTTGCTTTCATTTTTTGTGCCAGCCTCATTCCTACTAAAAGGGCCTCATATTCTGCAGTGTTGTTGGTGTTCTCGAAGTCCAGTCTTATGGCGTAGGTCAGCTCAATCCCTTCGGGGCTTATCAATGTGATGCCTGCTCCGCTCCCTTCTTCACTAGAGGCCCCGTCGGTGAGTAACTTCCACACAGCCTCGTCCTCCTTTTCTCTTTCTTCTCTCTCCAAGGCTTCCCATTTTAAAAGTTCCCTCTCTTCATCCTCAGGGACTTCTGCTAAAAAGTCGGCCAGTATCTGCCCCTTCATGGTTGTCCTGGGCTTAAACTCTAAAGAGTGTTCCCCCAGTTCCGCAGTCCATTTAGCCAATCGTCCTGCCAGCTCCGGCCTCCTGAGTACCTTTTGGAGAGGTTGATCAGTCATCAGGGTAATCTTGTGCCCTTGGAAGTACCTCCTGAGTCTCTGAGATGCGAAAACAAGGGCTAATGCTAGCTTCTCCAGGGGCAGATAGCGTTCCTCGAGGCCTTTAAGTGTTCTGCTGATGAAATATATGGGGATCTGCTTCCCTTCCCGTTCTACCATCATGACCGCACTTATAGTCGTTTTCGAGGCGGATAAATATAGGAGCAGGAGTTCCCCGGGTACTGAGGTGGCCAATGTTGGGAGCTTGCAGATGTAAGTTTTCATTTCTTGGAAGGCAGCCTCCGCTTCTGGAGTCCACTTGAACCTATCCGTTTGGAGGCAGTCCTTCAACACTTTCATGAAGGGGAGGGTCCTGTCGGCTACCTTTGATAAGAAACGGTTTAGTGCAATTAACCTCACGTTCAGTTGTTGAATATCTTTCAGGGACCTGGGGGATCGCATTTCAGCCACAGCTTGAGTTTTCTCCGGGTTAGCTTTGATTCCTCCTTTAGTGACCACCACTCCCAAGAATCTCCCTTCTTCCACCCCAAAAGAGCACTTTCCGGGGTTTAACTTCATATTCACATCTTGCATGGTGCGGAGGGTCTCTGCTATGTCGTCTATCATGGCCATTTCTATCATGCTTTTGATAACGATGTCATCAACATATACCTCCAGGTTCCTTCCCCGTTGCTCCATGAAAAGGGTGTTCATGAATATCTGATACGTGGCCCCAACGTTTTTAAGACCGAAGGGCATTTTGGTATAGCAAAATGTCCCTTCGTCTGTAATGAAGGCGGTTTTTTCTTCGTCCTCTATTGACATCTGGATCTGATGGTATCCTTTGTAGGCATCCAGGAAGCATTTCAGGGGGTACTAAGACAAAGAGTCCACCTGGACGTCTATTTCTGGGAGGGGGTAACAGTCCTTGGGACATGCTTTGTTTAGATCCTGGAAGTCAATGCACATCCTCCATCCCCCGTCTTTCTTTTGAACCATGACCGGGTTGGCGACCCAGGATGGGTACTTGACCTCCCTGACTATACCTGCTCTGAGCAGCTTTCTGGTTTCCTCACAAGCCGCTCTTCTTTTGTTGGGCCCCATGCTTCGTTTCTTTTGTTTCACTGGTTTTGCCCATGTGTATGTGTTGATTCGATGTTCGGTTAGGCTCCTGGAGATTCCTGTCATGTCCCCGTGTTGGAATGCAAATACATCTATGTTGAGGAGGAGCAGTTCCTTGAGAGCACTCTTGCATTTGTCGCTTAGGTGACTTCCCACCTTGACTGTTTGCTCTAGGAACCTGTCGCAAAGGACCCATTCCTCGACTCCCTCTTTCCGGGGCTTCTCGGATGCTTCCCCTTCGGATACTGAAGAAATTACTTCGTATGCGGATTTTACCCAAGCCAAGCCCTTCGGCGTTTGGAACACTAAAGCTCCATGGGGGGTGGATGTCTGCGCCTGTAAGTCCCCGATTCCAGGTCTTCCTAAGATTGCATTGTACTTTGAGGGTGCCCGGACCACTGTGAAGGTCAGGTTTATTGTTCGAACCCGATCCCCCACCGCAACTGTGAATGGGAGCCTGATTTTTCCCAGTGGGTGTGATACACTGTTGTTGAATCCCACTAATGGGATGGAGTCTTCTTCAAGCCGATCTCTTACATCTCTGTCAAATCTGAGGAAACAATGCTCATATATTACCTCGACACCAGAACCTCCATCCACGTATATTCGGGATACCTTGTGACCAGCTATTATGGACGAGATGTTGAGGGGAAGCCGTTGCACTTCGTTTTCTTCCAAGTGTGGCATAAGGATGGGCGCTTTCATGCTGTCCGGGGAGCCCAGGATTCTGGCTTTTACACTCCGGCTGGTATCGAATTCATTCCTCCTTCTAATCATATCAACATCTGCCCTCCCAGGCTCCCTTGCATCTCTTCCCTTGTGATCCCCTCCCCCCTCCTTAATTTCCTTAACCAAATGGGCCAGCCTTCCCGTTTTTACTGCGGCTTCTATCTCTCTCTTTAGATACATGCAGTCATCAGTTTTGTGTCCAAAACCTTTGTGGAATTGGTTGTGCCTTTGGCCCAGGTTTTATGGGAGGTGGCCTTGGGAAGGAGTTTTTACTCTCTCAGTGGACAATATCTCACTCGGGGTCTTGGTGAGAGGGGTGAAGTTATCAGAGTGTGGAGAGGTGCCTCTACCTTGAGGTCTATATGGCGAATATGAGGGCCTTGTTCTGTCATGCAACATTCTATCAACAGTGGGTTTTCTGGAGTAAGGTGTACCTTTGTCAGGAGGCTTTACAGCTGGGGTGACTCTTCGAGGTGTGACGTTCGTCTCCTTGGCTTTGCTAACTATGTCTTTTCCTCTGACAAAGGCTCTGACCCTGTCCATGAGGTTGTCAAATGAGTGGGGGAACTCCTCCCCCAGTTTCTCTTACAGCTGTGCATGTTTTAGCCCGTTTATGAAACTGTTGATCTTCATGACCTCCGGGACATCTTTGATGTTCATGCTCTCCTTGACAAATCTCTCCATGTATTGGTCTATTCGCTCATTGTCCCTCTGCCTTATGTGTAGAATCTCGTTTGGATTCTTGACCACTTTTCTCTGCTGACCAAAGTTCCTGAGGAACTTCTCGCTTAACTCTTCATAACTGTCGATTCCCCCCGGAGGGAGGCTGTCAAACCAGAGCCGGGCTCCTTCCGTCAGAGTTTGTACAAACATGTGGCACCATACAGGCATGGGCCATCGCCCAAGTTGTCCCGCTCCCCTGAAGGCATGGAGGTGATCTTCAGGGTCTCTTGTCCCGTCATAGCGGTCAAAGTTTGGGGGTAGCTTTGTCTTGGGGGGCATCGGTGCTTCTGCGAACCTCCGTGTGAACTTTGAGACCTCAGCTAAGTCCCGTGGCAGATAGGGTTGATCCAGGCCATCATCATTTTGGTTATCCTTTTCCTTTCCCTTTTCCTTTGACTTCTTTCCTGTGATGAGGTCTTCCCTTTCTTCCGAAGACATTTGTCTAAGGGCAGTCATGAATGTTTCCAGTGGGTCACCACTGTTGCTTTTGTTTTGAAGGTCTGTCCCTTCCTGGTTGGAGGGTGTGTCAAAGGAAAGCCTAGCCCTGAGGCTGTTGAGCTTTTCTTGTCTCTCTAAATCTTCGAGACATTTCGTTAACTTTTTTCTGTGCATGGCCACAAAATCTGGTTCTGGGTTTTCCACCTGGTTCTCGTTGTTTTCTTCATGAGTTATGTCTTCCACTGTAACCCTGCCAAGGTCATTTTGTGCCTTCTGGGTGATACGTGAGCTAGGTAGGGTTGCCATGTTGTTATCGGTGAGATAAGCTACTCTTAACGTCGGAGTTTGATGTGGGAACACCGGTCAGACTGGTGTCCCACGGATGGCGCCAATGTCGAATACCCAAATACCGGATGAGGTTAGATGGATCTTCGCTGACGTCAAGAGCCTTTACCTCCGCTACTGCAAAAGAACAAACCGTTAGCCTCGCCACGGAGGGCCTCGGAGGGGGGATCTGTGACCAAGCTCCGGCGTGAGAATAAGTAAACTTGCCGGAAAGGTAGAGGAGTTTATTCCGATGAGTGAGTTCACCGGAATGTTTCCTCGAAGGTGTGAATCAAATGAATGAGATATAAGTGTTTAATGAGTGGGAATATTGGTCGGAAGTAAATGTGGGAGTACTAAATGAGAGTGGAGTAAATGAGATGGTTTTTTTATCATACCTGTGATGCCTTTTATGGTTGTTCTTATATAATACCCTGCTCTTATCTTGTGTACAAGATATTTCACATAGGTGATCCAACGGATTCTGTGAGTTCTTGGGGGGTGCAGACACCTGTCTGACCCCTAACGGTAAGATGACCATCTTATTTAATGCTCTAGTCAGAGAGGTACACTCGCCAGCCGAGATCCTCTTCTTATCAAACATTAAATGAGGCCTGTCCCTTCTGCTCGTGATTTTCCCGCTTCTTACAAAGGAAGGAAACCTTAGTGGGCAAGGTAACTCTATCATTTGGGCTTGCTCATAATTGGGCCTGCATAAGGGTAACTCAATGCGGGTAAAATGGGCCTTCCCATTGGCCCGTCGTCAAGTATTGCATTAAACCAACGTATTAATACATTTTAGGGTAAATTGCATTTTACGTCCTTTAAGTTTCCGTAAAATTTCAAGCGTTGTCCTTTAACTAACAAAATTACAATGGATGTCCTTTATGTTCAAGTTTCTTTTTAGACGGTGTTCTTTATGTTTTAATTTCTTTACATTGGATGTCCTTTAACTAATCAAATTACAGTGTGGTAACCTTATACATGAAGTTCACCATTCAACAAAAAAATAACACGCAGCAGATTTAGCGACCTGATTTTGTTATACCAGCGGCGGTTTTATTAAATCCATGCTTTTGCCTCTCTTTCTAGTAGTTAATATATATATATATATATATATATATATATAGGGTAAGGATAGTGTAAAAAGGGCCTAAAGTGTGAGAAGTGTGAGAAGTGTATTATAACACTATATATAATACTATATAACACCATATAAACACCGTATAACAATATGTAACACCATATAATACCATATAACACTATGTAACACTATATATCATTATATAACAAATATAACACTATACATCTATCATAGACATGCTATCAGACAACCTATAGTGTTATATTTGTTATATAATGATATAATGATATATAGTGTTACATAGTGTTATATGGTATTATATGGTGTTACATATTGCTATACGGTGTTTATATGGTGTTACATAGTATTATATATAGTGTTATAATATACTTCTCACACTTTGAGCACTTTTTACAGGATCCTCTACCTATATATAGTGGAGGGTTCAAATGAGAACAAATTTTTTGTAAGAATAAAAAAGAACAAATTTCAACCAATAAGAATCCTTCATTTTACTTCATTTAATTTTTGTATTTAATATTAGTGTAAGGGTATATTGGTAAACTTAGATAGATCATTAATTGTTAGTCTACCTTTTTAATAGCTAGTAAATTAAATTTGTAACTTATTTTCAAAAAATATTTTTTTTTCAAAGAAAAAAAACAATTAATTTAAAGTGTAGGATAAATTACGAGGTGTGTAGGATGAATTACGAGTTGTGTAGGATAAATTTCAATATATGTAGGATAAATTTTCAAAACGTATAGGATAAATTTTGATGTGTGTAGGCAAAAAATTTAGTGTGAAGGACAATAGTCTTTATGACTAATTAATTAGTCAAAGATAATAATAAATGAGATGTAAGAAATACTATTTAATGTTTTACAATTGTACCTTTTGTTCTTTTTCTTCTCAATTTAATTTTCTTCTCAAATGAACCTCCCCTATATATATATATATATATATATATATATATATATATATATATATTAGTTAGAGTTTAAGTTTATGCTAATAGAGTGCTAATTAATAATAGATAACACCTTACAACCACTTGTACATATATATATATATATATATATATGAGATAAAGATCTGTTAGGAACCACCCTTTATTGCGAGAACCACGAGAACCAGTGTGAACACATGGCAAAATTGTAAATATATTGAATTCTAACAAAAACACACGGTGTCATAATTGTAAATATATGGTCTGTAACATAAACACGCGTTCCCCTGGTTTAGGGTTTCTTCATCACATTTGTTCCCAATCCACAATCTGCATCATCATGATCTACACTTTGATTGAGGTTCACGGCTATTCACGGCGGCTTACCGGCAGCACACATGAGTTTACGGTGGTTCTCGCGACATTAGACAACAGTGTATCCCACAAATTTCATCCCACAAATTTCATTGTTGGGGCATTCGGGATTATTGCTACATATGGCGTCCTCTGATTCATCCCGTGTTGAAATATGTCGTGTTGAACCTACCGCATCTGATGATACTAACCCACCAATCTCTGAATGTCATCCTCATACATCTGATACTACCTATCTTGGTGGTCCATCTGCTGCCAAACCCGTATATGCTACCAATCCAATTGAAAGTTGCAAAATTGTGTACACAACATTTGATAGTCGACTTTCCCTTCATGGATTTGAAATACCTACTCTTGATTCCATGTTAATACCAGCTAATGTTACGGTATCATCTGGGAATGCATCTGGGAATGTCAATATATCTGACCAATTGTTGTCGGCGATTGACACTACTTCGACTGGTACAACACCCACAAATACAGAACAACCTCAATTGTAGTTCATTCGGTTTGAGAATAAAGGTATCCCATGTCTATTTTGTGTAATTTGTATATTATTCAATGTTATACATGTTTAAAATATGTTCACATTCATATTATGTTGTCACTAATTAATAATCAACAATATATGCACATGTGCACTGTGTTAACTGAACCATATTATAAATTATGATACATTATAAATATATGCACATGTGCATGACGACGACAATTAATTTGTTATATTGTATATTAAATTACATTGCACATGTAATTTGTTAAATTTTCTTATTAAATTCACAGGAATGGTTACGGCTGTTATACATTTTACACCCAGTGGCACCCCATATTGGATACCTGAAGTTGCAGTCCATTCGATTTGTGACTAAAGGTATTATGTTGAGTGTAATTGATGTATATACTTTGTAAATGATATTATATTAAATGATATGCACATGTGCATTATATTTACTGTAAATGATGTTGTATTAAATTATATGCACATGTGCATTATGTTGATTGTAAATGATATTGTATTAAATTATATGCAAATGTGCATTATGTTGAAAATTAGACTATGTCGTTGATGTATGGATTCTGAACAAGCGCCTTATGGATGACTATCCAATTATGTACAGGATGGCAGCAAACAAAGGGGCTTAGGTGGCGGACAACTACAAAAAAAATAGGGGAGGTGACTGTGTGGGATTGGCAATGGAAGAACAATCCGATAACCGGGGAGGCATTGGTGGAGTTTATGTAGCTTTTGGCGTTGCTGAGAGACACCAGAATGAAGACGGTCAATATGGGTTGGGTTGGCACTCGGAAAAATAAGTCGACTTTCAATGTTAAACCCGTTAGATAGGATTTGTGTGTCACAAGCGGGGGCCCGTCGAGTGGCTTTGTAATGACCTAGAACGGTTGGGCTACACCTAAAGCCAATATGTTAGCATGGAAAGGCGTCGAAGGCAGGTTACCGACAAAGACATAGCTGTAAAAAAGGGGGATTTATATCAGCAACACATTGTGCCCGGTTTGCGGATATGAGCAATAAACTGTTGAACACATCCTCATTCCGTCCTTGATGTCGAAAACGCTATGGTGGATGGTCAGAGCATGGTCGGGAGTAAAAAATTTACATTCTTACTCAACAGTGGCATACATTATCTCTTTTTTCCTGGAAGCTGAATATTTCTAAGAAGAAGAAAAAGGCAGTCAACTGCATAGTGATGGTTACATTATGGATCATATGGTCGAGCAGAAATGAGAAGGTATTCAAAGTCGTGCAGTGTTCAAATGCTAGAAGACTGGAATAAGTCAATGAGTGTACTCTGTTGTGGATGAAAGTCATAGCCAAAATGGAGAATTTAGTGATTGAATAGTGGTACACCAGTGGTGTGAATGTAATAGAAAAATAGGAGTCTATATGTTTACTGTAAGTGTACTTCTCTAGTTCATGTCTAAAGTTATGCTTTGAATATATGGCATCTTGTTATGTTAAAAAAAAATGTCGTTATATATAAATTGATAATGCTCGTGTGCATTATGTTGATAATTACATTATGCACACATGCATTATATTGACAATTACATTATGTATACATTTGAAAAAATATAGGATGATAAGGGTGATGCAGACGAGAGAAAAATTCAAAAACTGTTCTAGAGACATACGAGAGACGGACGTCTATTTATCGGTTAACGTGATTCATACATTATACTACATACAATGAAACCCCAATTTGCCAACCTCAAAGACTTTTGTTTTGATTACGTTATAGTTGATAACGAGCTACAATTGTTCTTAGATGTTCAACCAGACGTCGCAAATTGACCAAACCCAAATTTATGATTCTTGAATTAACTATTTATGACGATAAACAAATTCCAATCAGTATTCACTTTGATTCTGTATTTTTTAGTTGTCATGATGTGGATTATCAAATTTACATTTTGATTATGCTTTTTAGTTGTTTTCATGTGCATTACCAAACTTAATGTGTTGACAGAAAGATTACTAATTTTGATGTGCAATATACATGTTCTAATAATGCTCATGTGCACCCATACATATTTTTTAACAACATACCAGCACGCTTTGATACGTATGTACATTGCTTTAATATACATAATACATCCTTTGATATACATAATACATCGACATATGATTACTAATTTTGAATAATGCACATGTGCATCCATACATAATTTATCCTATACAACTATTGTCAAACAAATATACCCACACCACATCAGTTAGTCACTTACTACTGCCCAAACAAAAAAAAAAGAAAAAAAGAAAAAAACAAACACTACGTGTTTCATGTCCTTGAATCATCCACATATAACATCCATAACATCATAGTGTCTGTTCCTTTTTCCAGTTGGTGAGCACACCCCATCGTTCCTATTGCTTCAACGCCTCTTCGTTTAACATCTGCTAAACTCTTTCATCTGTTAGTCCATGTACTTTTTTCCATCGATGATCTACAATGAGGATGTGTATCAACATTAATTTATGATCAACATATAAGATATGCACACATGCATCATTATATACATGTGAATAAACATTAAATACCTTAATAACCTATGTTGACAAACTATGCACATGTGCATATTAACATATTCTGTCAATCTACGCACATGTGCATAACTATATATCACACAATTATACCTTATTAACATATTCCAAGATGAAATACACGTTCTCATAACTGTATAACACACCAAAAAACACCTAAATAAAACTAAATACCGATTACAGATCATTGATGCATAGGTGAGACTCCTATTCAAAGTCATATACATCAACATTATCTACCTTGTTAAACTATTATTGCAAACTATGCACACGTGCATATTAACCTATTATAACAATTTATGCACATGTGCATAACTATATAGATCACAAATTTAGTTTATTATCCTGTTATGTGTAATCATATTCTGTCAAGCTATGCACATGTGCATAACTGTGTATCACACAATTATACCTAATCAACATGTTCTGTGTAAGCCTGTTCTGTCAGAAGCTGCAGTCTAAAAGGACTGGTCCGACTTAAAAGAAGCCTGCGGTCGCTGCTGGTAAGTATAACTGTTGCAAGTGTTTTGTAAGCACAACTTGTTTATTGATAGTTATTGCCTTGTTTGTATTGCAGAACCCCAAGATGCAGGATATTCTTTCTTTGATGCTCTGTTGTCTCCCTCGCATACCACAGCTGCGGATGCGTGGGTACCAAAGGAGCCTGCGGCACCTTCTGTTAAGGTGGTTCCTGATCCCACCGTGCAGGTGGAGAAAACGGTGGAGAAGACTGCGTCCCAGATTTTTGATACTGTGGATTCCTCCAACAACCTAATCAGTCCAAATGATGAAGGATTGGACTTGAGGTTTTCTGATGTTGGACCGCAAAAATCTGGGGCTGGACCGCAGAAGTCTCCCAGTGCTGAGAAGTTGTCTGATTCTGCGTCCGGAGGTGCGGGTTATGAAGGACCTCCAATTCAGCCTGGAGAGTCTGAGTTGGAATGGTACTACCGTACGTACACTCCGGGTCGGAGTACCAGTTATCATCGACCCCCCTGGGCTGTTATGCAGGGGGATGATATTTCTAATGATCCTTCTGCATACAAGAAAATTTTGGGTGGTCTGGGCACCCCATTTGAAGTTGAACGTGCCCGTTCCGCACCCCGTGAGCTGCGCATCAACCAACTTTCTACCATGTTAGTAGGAAGTTCCATAGTGGCGAACGTCATTCTGGAAGATTAAAAGGTGCTAGGCCGCAGGGAGGAGGAAGCTGTTCGCTTGCGGGCCGAAGCGGAAGAGTTGGTGAAGGCTGCTCGTGCGGGTGCGGACCAGCTTGAAAGGGACCGAGCTGCTTTTGAGAAGCAGAAACAGACCGCAGAATGGGCTGCAACTGCTGAGCTAAAACAGGTTCGTACTCTTGCCAAGTTACTTTCTGATGAACGCAAGAGTTGGAACGAAAAGTTTTCCAATGAGCGCAAGAAGTGGAAAGAATCTTGGGCTAAGCAGAATGACAATCTGTTTCGTGCTCGTCAGGAGTTGACAAATGCCAAGGCAGCGAACGCTGCTTTGGGCAAGGAGAAGGCTGCGGCTGAGGCGATTGCCGTTAAAGCCCAACAGGCGGAAGCCCGGGCTGCGAAAACACTTGAAGAGGCCAAAGAAGCGGGGGCTCGTGCTGCAAAGGCCCTTGAAGAGGCCAAAGAGAGGGAGAGCCGTGCTTCTAAGGCTCTTGAAGAAGCGGATGCTGAGTGCACCCGTTTGGATCGGGTTGTTGGCAGCCTTCAGGTATGATTTGTTTCTCCTGTTTTATCTTCCCTGCCCTTTGAGAATGTTTATTGATTTCATGTAAACTGTTTCTTGCTTTTGAAAGGCCGAGGTTCAGACCCAGGAGGTCAGGGTGGCGGACCTCACGGCCCGCGTGACTGTGGCGGAAGAGCGGGCAACTGCGGCTGTCGAGGCTAGAGATGCCTTGACCTCTTCGTTTAACCAGCTTGAGGCTGACCGTGAATGGATGCGGAGTCACGGTATTGCACATGTAAGTACTTTATGCATTTGTGGTTACTCGGATTAGCATGTGAATCTTATCATTCTTTTATTGCAGATTGTTCAGGCTATCATGGATGCGCCTGAAACCGCAACTGGTTTAGACTTGGTCAAACAACGTGCCCGCGATGCTGGTTTTAAAGATGGTTATAGCCGCTGTATTGGTCAAATAAACGTTATGTCCAAAGGCAGTTATAATGAAGAACGGTCCGGGTTTCGTGACGTGGACACCGAAGCATTCCTTAACGCGGCCGTTGCCTCCTTTTACGATACGTCTCTCTCTTGCGTGGAGAAGTTGGACGAATGTTTAGAGGCCGCGGATTATGTAGACCGGTTGCGGATGCTATATGCCGATGTAGAAGAGGAAAATCCTGCTGGTGGCGGCCAAGGTGGCGCGGGTACTAGTGGTTCAAAATAGGATTTAGGTTGGCCTGTGTGCCCCTTTTTTGTGTTCCTCTTGTATATGTTGGAAACTTTATGTAAATCCATTTATGCACCGCGTGGGTGCCTGAATTTTTTGAATATAAAGTTTGTTGTTCAATTTGTACAAGTGTTTTTACTTCTTGCATGATTGAACGTGTGTATGCAGGACTCTACCAATTGTGAATAGGGTTGAGTATACTCCATACCGTTGTTGTAGGAGTATGCGTTAATTCCATTGTTTGCCTTATTAGGGTTAGGAATTGTATAAGTTTTGTAAAAACTTGTCCGGAGCTCTACCCATTGTGAATGGGGTTGAGTATACTCCATACCTTTGTCGTATGAGTATGCGTCAATTCCATTGTTTACCTTATTAGGGTTTAGGAGTTGTATAGGTTTTGTAAAAACTTGTCCGGAGCTCTACCCATTGTGAATGGGGTTGATTATACTCCATACCTTTGTCGTATGAGTATGCGTCAATTCCATTGTTTACCTTATTAGGGTTTAGGAATTGTGTGAGTTTTGTAAAAACTTGTCTATCCAGCTGGATAGACACTTAATATTTTGCCTTTTGCAGGCCTATTACAATATTTGTGTGTGGTTAGCCCTTTGTGTGGGTATCGCGAATGAAGATTTTGCCAATCTGTTTTTGCGGATACCGCAAAGTGGAACACGCATTTGTACTAGTAGTAACAAACAATATTGCATTGAATTGCTCGTTTATTTATTTGCAAATGGCCTGCGGCCCGATAGGTTACATGAAAATGTAAAAACATGGCTTACATGTAACAGCGTCTAAGCTGTTGTGCATTCCATGTACGTGCGATAGGTTCGCCTTCTAACATTTGTAATTTATACGCCCCTTTACCCAAGACCTCATTGATGAGGTAGGGTCCTTCCCACTTGGGGGCAAGTTTCCCTGGGCGTTCAGCGTTAGATGCCTCGTTGTCGCGGAGGACGTAGTCTCCTGGGTTGAAAGTACAAACGCAGACACGTGAGTTGTAGTACTTTTCATGTTTGGATTTGTACTTGGCCTCGTTGATGGCCGCGTTCTCATGCCTTTCTTCCAAGAGGTCCAAGTCAATCCTGTGTTCCATACCGTTGTCTATTTTTTCAATAGCCAACATTCTGGGAGAAGGGATGCCTACTTACGCGGGGATCACTGCTTCTGAGCCATAAACCAAGCTGAAAGGTGTCTTCCCATTCCTTGTTTTTGGGCTTGTGCGGTGAGCCCATAAGATGCTTGGGAGTTCATCGACCCAGCCACGCTTGGCTGTTCCCAACCTTGCTCTGATGCCTTCGACTAGACTTTTGTTGATACTCTCAACCTGGCCATTCCCTTGCGGATGCGCCACAGATGAGAATATGTGTTCAATGTGTAGTTCTTCTAGCCACTTTTGAAATTCATCGGCAGCAAAGTTGGTGCCGTTATCGATAACGATGCACATTGGTAGACCGAAACGGCAGATGATGTGTTCCCAAATGAATTTCCTTGTTATCATATCAGTGGTTGAGGCGAGCGGTTTCGCCTCTACCCATTTTGTGAAGTAATCAACCGCTACTATGATAAATTTGACCGCACCTGGTGCGTCTGGGAAGGGTCCGACCACGTCGATAGCCCATTTTTGAAAGGGCCATGCGGTGGTGACTGGGACCAAGTTGTTCTTGGGGTGCAAAGTTTTTGGAGCATGTCGTTGACAGTTAATACATTTGTGCAACTCTTTGACGGCATCCAGGTGCATGCCGGGCCAGTAATACCCAGCATTCATGATCTTGGCCACTACCATGCGTGGTCCTGCGTGTATGCCACACATTCCCTCGTGTATCTCTCTGATAAAGTATGTGGCATCCTGGGGGTTGACGCATCGTAGGAGTGGCCCTAGGTATGATTTACGGTATAAGATACCGTCTCCCATTTGATAATGGCACGCTTTGTATTGTAGCTTGCGTGCCTCTGACTTGCTTTCAGGAGTCACACCTGATTGCAAATATGCAATAATTGGTGTCATCCAAGATGTTGTGCCGTATTGGATGACATTGACCTGGCGCAGGGGTACCGAAGGATTCTGCAAAATTTCGATGCGTATCTCCTTTGCCAGGTGTTGGAAGCTGGTTGATGCAAGTTTTGAGAATGCATCTGCGGATTTGTTTTCACTTCTGTTGATATGTTGGATATTGAATGAAGTGAACTTTGATGTTAGTTGCAGGGCTTGCTCGAGGTAGAGGATCATGATATCCCCCTTTGCGGCATAGTCGCCGCGCATCTGTCCTGCGACCAACAAAGAGTCGACATGTGCTTCCAAATGTTGCACGCCGAGTTTGACTGCTAAACGTAGTCCTGCCAGTAAAGCCTCATATTCTGCCTCGTTATTTGTGCTTTTGAAATCGAGGCAGATTGCGTATGTAAGTTCTTGGCCATCAGGGCTGACGAGTCGCAGACCCGCGCCTGCACCTTACTCGTTGGAGGCACCATCAGTAAAAAGTGCCCAAATCTCCGAGGAAGCTGGTGTTGGCGTAGGGTTTTGTGCTGCTTCGCATTCTTGAATGCGGTCAGCCGGTACCTCGGCGGCGAAATCAGATAAGACTTAGCCTTTAATCGCGGGGCGCGGTTTATAGTTCAGTGTATGCGCGCCCAGCTCGATTGCCCATTTTGCTAATCTCCCAGAAATGTCAGGTTTAGATAGGATCGGGCCGATCCTGTAATTGGTTAGCACCGTGATGATATGGTTCGCGAAGTAGCGTCGCAACCGTCTTGATGCGTGCACTAGTGCTAATACCAACTTTTCCATTATTGAATACCTTGTTATGGGTCGTTGAGCATCTTGCTGATGTAATAGATAGGCGTTTGAACCCCCTCCCGCTCCACTATCAGTACCGCACCTACCGCGTTGTCTGCGGCAGATAGGTATAATATGAGTGGTTCATCCTTGCGTGGTGCGGTTAGAGTTGGGAGTTGTATCAAACACTCATTCATTTCCCGGAAGGCATTTTCGGCCTCTGCGGTCCACTGGAATTGTTCTTTCTTTAAACAGTTCCGTAGGGTCTTGATGAAGGGATAGGACTTAGCTGCATGGTTGGCTAAGAATCTACTTAGTGCGGCTCGCCTACCGGCCAGCCGTTGCATTTCTTGCACCGTTGAAGGCGATGGCATGCGCTCGATCGCCTGCACCTTTTCCGGGTTTACCCTGAATCCATCTTTGGTTACGATGAATCTAAGGAATTTGCATTCTTCCATTCCAAACAAGCATTTCCCTGGATTGAGCTTTATGTTAACGCTTCACAAAGTTTGGAATGTTCGTTCAATATCAGTGAGCATGGTATCTTCCTCCATGCTCATGACGACTAGGTCGTCCATGTAGATTTCGACACTTTTGCTTATTTGCCCGCGGAAAGTGTCGTTTATCAGTTTTTGATAGGTTGCGCCCGCGTTGCGCAACCCAAACGACATTTTTGTATAGCAGTAATTCCCGGTGGGAGTGCGGAATGCCGTTTTGTCTTCATCCTCGATTGCCATCTGTACTTGGTGGTATCCTTTATAGCAATCGAGGAAACACTTCCATCTGAATGGTGCGAGGTTGTCGACTTTTTCGTCGATTTCCGGAAGTGCGTAACAATCCTTGGGACAGGCTTTGTTGAGATCTTTGTAATCGACGCACATGCGCCAGCCCCCGGATGGTTTTTCTACCATGACTGGATTGGACAACCAAGTCTGGTATTTAACTTCCCGCAGGATGCCTGCGGAGAGCAGTTCTTACACCTGCTCATGCATCGCCTGGTTTTTAGCGGATCCAAGGTGGCGTTGGCCTTGAATCACCGGCTTAATACCTGGCATGGTATTTAAGCAATGTTGCGCAATTTCACGCGAGACCCCAGTCATGTATGCGGGTGTCCACGCGAAAATGTTTTGGTTCCTGAAGAGAAGCTGCTTCAGGTGCGCTTTGGTGTTGGGGGACAAGGCGTGGCCCAACGTGACCTTTTGTTCTGGGTATCTCGCGTTGAGAACCCATTTTTCTGGTTGGTTGTTGGGGGTAGGCCTTGCTATCTTGGTCGGACGTATTTCGTCCGACATCATGACGTCTCTGCGTGCGTTGATTATCGCGACCCCTGTTTCGGTTGGGAAACCGACCGCAGAGTGGGGTACGGACGTAATCATATTGAAATCACCCTGGGATTCTCTCCCAAGGAGTACGTCATATTTGGAAGTATGAGGTAAAACCATGAAGTTTACCTCTACTGTTCGTGTGTGTCTTCCGCTGGTAAAACGCACATGGAACGTAATTTGGCTTAAGGGAAAGACAGTTTCCCCTACGAACCCGGCCAACGGGTAGTCCATTGCTTGCAACCGATCTTTGTCCTCCTGATCGAACTGGTTGAAGCTTTGCTCATAGATGATATCTGAAGTACTGTCCGGTTCGATGAATAGACGCTCGGTGCAGTAATGAGCCAGTTGGCCTGTAATAACGATGGCGTGTCTGTCGCGCGGGCCGCTTCGGACTTTTGGAAAGACTACTTGCTCGTCTTTCCAGTCATTGTCCGGTCTTTTCGCCACCTTGCGCGGTCTGCCTTTTCCTCCGTTCATCATGTGGGTTGAGGCCACATACATGGTCCTCTTCCCTGAGGAGGTGCCTTCGCCATGAGGGGTGATGCGCTTGGTGGGTTTCTGCCCACCTGGCAAAAGACGTTGCAGTTTCCCCTCTTTTAAGGCTCGTTCAATCTCCAGTCGGAGACTGATGCAGTTGTTTTTGGTGTGGCCCGAGTCCTTATGATACTCACAATAGAGAGTGAGATCCTGATTTTTCTTGGACTTCATTGGTTGGGCCGGTCGCAAGAGCTGTGTGTCCGTAAGAAGGACTTCACTTGGCGACACAGTGATCTCGGTCCAGTTGCGGTCCCGAGAATCTTTCTTTGGTGCTCGGTTGTCCCGTTGGGGATTATGGTTCCTTGGGTCAAACGGGTTGGTCCGCGGGAAGTATGGCTTGGAAATGATGTCGCGATTTCCAACGTCCCGGTTGCATTTATTGTTACGCTTGGACCCCTTGTGGGAGGTTTCGGCTTGGGGCTGTGCCTTTTACATATGCGGTTCAAGGGACCGCTGCGTCTGGGCGTATGTCTTGACTGCGGCCATGACATCTTCCCATTTTTTAGGCAAGCCCTCCTTGCCAGAGAGGGTCATAACCATCTGCCTGTCCCTGACGGCCTTTATTGTATCGGACGACGAATGCTTCTAGAGATTCGTCGTCCCTGCGCCAGATATTTATGACGTCTAATGAATCGCGTTCGTGACGTCGTTGCTGGCTGAAATGAGCGAGGAACTCTGCATGCAAGTCCTCGAATGAGGCCAGTGACGCTACTGGCAATGAATCGAACCTAGCCCTGGCTAAACCTGTGAGGGTCTGGGGGAAAAAATTGCACCAAGTGGGTTCATCCCACTGGCCATTGCATCCCGCGCCCATGAAAACGTTCATGTGGTCATCCGGGTCGGACGAACCGTTGTATTTCCCCACGTTGAATGGGAATTTTTTTTGTATTAACATGGGCGTGGGCAATTCGCGGGGTGAATTTGGAGTTTTCGGCCGCAGCTTTTGGCCTGTAAGGCTGGTTTTCAGGGCGCTTTGCAGCCCTGAGGTATATGTTGCGTGGATGAGTGGGAGGAATATAGTTGCGTCCTCCCGGTCTGCTGCTGGTGTTGTGCGAATCTAAGCAATATGTATGGTCGTCCGGGTCGGTACAGCCATAACCTTCATACTGGGGCAGCGGTCCCAGCCGGCTTTGGATGCCGGAACTACGGTGGACTGTGGATTGCCGCCTATTACCACCTTGGGGGCCTAGGCGGCTTTGTATTGGTACTCTGGTGCGGGACCCATATGAGGAGTCGTCCTCATTTAATGTGCGGACCTCATAGTAAGAGGATCCGCGGTCCTCACGCCTGCTTCTAGAGGCTGGACGTGAGGGTGCCCTGCCGTCGTATTGTAAAATACGACCCGCGGGTGTGGTTGGTGCCGGGGTAGACCCGGCCTGTATTTTCGCTTCAGCGCAAGCTCGGTAATATGTTGCGGCCAGCAGGGCGGCCTGCTGGTCATACCAGGTGTGAGGGTCCATGTCCGGAGGGATCACAGATGCGTACTGTGATAGGTCGTGTCCGAACGTTAGGGATGGACCCCTTTGCGTGGAGGTGCCAATGTGGCCCGGATTTGGGTTTGGGGGAGCTGTCCCCGCATTCCCTGGGTTGGTGGGGAGTAGATTATCCCCGGTAGTGTTGTTTTGGTAATCAGTCATGATTTTTTGAGAGGGAGAAGGATGGTTGAAAAAGTGCTAAGAGTAGCGGTGGGCGCCAATGATGAAACAATGGTTAACCGGGCAGGGTTAACTCACTGGTCTTGTCAAGAAGGGTTAATCCCTTCCTCTCGAGGATCGCTGGCTGGATCACCGGTGGGTTGATCTCCTGCACAAGGAAACAAACCGTGACTCGTAACAAGGAGAATGGGGTGGGGGGTGCTCCTTGTTACCACTCTCCGGCGTGAGAATCAGTAGTCTGCTTGGGAAGCAAAGTATGATAGTAGTAGTAGTGAGAGAGTTGTGAAGAGATACCTCAAACCTGGTTTGTGGTTGGTAATTATAGCCGAGGAGTGAAGGAGGAGGTGGATGGATAGACTGACGGCATGCTGCACCTTTGCAGGTGTGTCAGACATGTTGGCCGGGGAGGCGACGCCACGTCAGTCTGTTGCTTACGTAGTCCAGACAGGCGGCTGCCATTAGTGCTACTTGCTCTGTGGTGTCAGTCCCACTTGATGAGTAGACAGGATGCGGTGCAAGCCGCATCGCTGTCTGCAGTAACTGTAGATGTTCCCGCGTCTTACTCTTTTGTTTAAGAAATACGCGAGATGCGGTGCCAGGCCGCATCGTCGGCTGTCGTGACTGTTGCTGTTATCCAGCTTCTCTGTATTGATAGAAGTGTTCACTGGATGCGGTGCCAGGCTGCATCGCTGTGAATACTTCCGTTTTCATACACCAGATGCGGTGCCAGCCGCATCGCTATGCCGTTCTCATATTCCAGGTAAGCCCTCCTCCATCACTGGACAGATTGGATTCAGCCCCTGTGTCGATGCGTTCCCGCACGGACACAAGTGGTTTGTTAGCTAATGGGGGTTTTGATAAGGGTAATGGTCACTCGCGGTCGATGCTGACGCGAGATCTGGGACCATAACCCTTCAGGTCCTATTTATAGCCGGATGGTGAAGAAGGGAGGAGCAGCTGTGCCAGCTGTGGATGCGCGCCAGCTGTCCGACCAAGGTGAATATCCTCTTGGTCTGCTATGTCACGGCTGGTGTAGTGGTACACGTGGCGCGCTTACATTTGTCCATGCTGGAAACCTTGTACTGGTGTTGTCAGCTCTGCCCCCTGATTTGTCGCAGGCCTATGTGGCGTTCTGCGAGTGGTGACACGTGTTGTCTTTTTTGTCGGGTAGAGCATATTTGGTGCCACCTGCAGATCTTCCAGAAGTTTCTAGAGGCTTCTGGATTGCTTTGCTGATGTGGTCGCCATGTATGCTCAAAAAGTGGTGTGGTCCCTGCCATGTAGGCAGGGAATTGGGACCATACCTCTTCAAGCCCCCCAGTCCAGTGTGCCTTCTAGTTGAGTTGATCGTTTAGGAGGGATTCTGGACTTATAAGAGTAGTGGTGGAGTTTGGTGATTTAAAAAGGTTGAGCCAAACGGACGTGTCGCGCATGGGTTTTGGTACTTTATAAAAAGTGAGCCAAATGGACGCATGACGCATGGGTTTTGGCATTTGGTAAAAAGTGAGCCAAATGGACGCATGACACATGGGTTTTGGCCCTTTGTGAAAAGTGAGCCAAATGGACGCATGGCGCATGGGTTTTGGACCTTTGTAAAAAGTGAGCCAAATGGACGCATGGTGCATGGGTTTTGGCCCTTTGTGAAAAGTGAGCCAAATGGACGCATGGCGCATGGGTTTTGGCCCTTTGTCAAAAGTGAGCCAAATGGACGCATGGCGCATGGGTTTTGGCCCTTTGTAAAAAGTGAGCCAAATGGACGCATGGCGCATGTGTTTTGGCCCTTTGTAAAAAGGGAACCAAATGGACGCATGGCGCATGGGTTTTGGCCCTTTGTAAAAAGTGAGCCAAATGGACGCATGACGCATGGGTTTTGGCCTCTATTGTTTCCTTCTGATGGAAGTTTTGTGGACTTGGGGAAGATTTTGATGTGACTGTCTGATGTCCCTGTCTTATCGGAGGTGAACAGGCGCCTTTTCAGTTACTTTCTGTCACGTCGTCAGGCCCTGTTATCCATGCTTCCCGAAAAAAGAGGTGACGTCTTCTCTCTCTTCTGACGTGTCACTCCCTCTTTGCTTGCTTTTCCTGGACTCTGACGGTCCCTTATGAAATGTGCGCACATCATCTTTTCGCCTACGTCTCCAATTTATAAACACTCTTTGTTATATCTTGTGATGAACTCTTCTACACTTTCATGATCTTTCCGCCATATGTTTAAACAATCACCGGGATCTCTGGTTTGTCTTCGCTGCTGAGAGAAGTGTGCGAGGAACTTCTCTCGGAAGTCAATCCATGACTTGATTTTTCCCGCCGGCAGGCTGTCGAACCATATGCGCGCTGCGCCGACGAATGTTTGAGCGAACAGGTGGCACCAGGTTGGCAAGTTCCATTCACCTGTTGCTCCTGCGCCATTAAAAACTTGGAGGTGATCATCTGGGTATGTCAACCCGTTGTATTTACCCACGTTATGTGGTAATTTCGTTTTGTTAATGGCGGCTGTAGCGATCTCTCTGATGAATTTTGAATTTTCAGCCATGTCATCTGGACGATAGCTCAAGGTGTAATCATGTTTTGCTTTTAGGTTATACCCTGCGCGCTTGGACGGCTTGTATGCTTCATGCTCTGGATGGAGTCTGCTGAATACTGTGCTCTCCCCTTTGTATGTTGGGTCGTCTTCTTCTTCATCCCATTCTGTATTCATGTTGCGCGCGCCCAAACGAGCTTGGATCGGCCTTCTTTGCAAGTTAGAGTGTTGTACAAAATTGCTTTCTGTTTCACCATAAGTGTCGCGTGTGTCATGCGCGCTCGGTCTTCTGACATTTTGCACAGGTCCTTTCTCCGGAAGCAAGTTCCACTTGTTAGTCTGCTGAGTTGTATGTGTACTCAGAGACCTTGGTTGTGGGGTTACAAATGCTGACTGGTTAGCTTGTGCTTGGAGCAAAGCTTGTTGTGCGCTGAGCTGCGTATAAACGAGGTTTATGGACGCCATTTGTTCGGCATACCAGGAAGCCATAGTTTTTCCTTCGGGTAGCCCTAAAAGTGCAGAAAAATTGAGTTGTGCTTGTTCCGATGGAGCTGAGGGGCCGGCTCCATGGCTTGGTGTCTGCATTGGTGGAGGTGTTTGGTGTAACACCCCTGATGGAGTTTGGAAGGTGGCTCCATTTGTGGTTTGAGTGATGATCCTGGTTGGGGCTTGGAAAGTGGGTCCAGTTGTGGTTTGAGTCATTGTTCATTTGCCCCTCTTTGATGGTTTCGTTCAGTTGACCCCTTTGGACGTGTGCTGTGTCCGAAACGAGTTCAAAGGAAGAAACTTCTCCATCGACTGGGTGTGAAGGATTTTGTTCAGCCATTTCTGACGAGTGTTTTTCAAAAAGAAAAGAGATGAGATTGGTTTTGCAAAAAGCGGATGGCGCCAATGATGAAACACAGCAAAGCAATCCAGAAGCCTCTAGAAACTTCTGGAAAGCAATTCCCTGGCATGGACCACACCACTTTTTGAGCATACATGGCGACCACATCAGCAAAGCAATCCAGAAGCCTCTAGAAACTTCTGGAAGATCTGCAGGTGGCACCAAAGATGCTCTACCCGACAAAAAGGACAACACGTGTCACCACTCGCAGAACGCCACATAGGCCTGCGACAAATCAGGGGGCCGAGCTGACAACACTAGTACAAGGTTTCCAGCATGGACAAATGTAAGCGCGCCACGTGTACCACTACACCAGCCGTGACAGAGCAGACCAAGAGGATATTCCCCTTGGTCGGACAGCTGGCGCGCATCCACAACTGGCACAGCTGCTCCTCCCTTCTTCACCCTCCGGCTATAAATAGGACCCTTCATCATTCAGGTTCAGGATCTTTACTCTCCTCACTCACTCTATACACACACTGTTTTATTCTCTCAGAACAGTACTTATTCTCACGCCGGAGCCTGGTTAAGAGGGAAAACTCCCATCTCCCCCTCTTAACGAGACTAACGGTGTTACAATTTTACAGGATCCGAGCTATATCACGAGCAAGGAAAGAGATTGAACCCACAGAAGAATTAACCCCACAGATTAACCTGGGTGTTAACCTGTGTTTCATCAAAATCATAAATCCCACTGTCCATTTTGGTGCTGCGCACACCATCATATTGAGTTTTAGTCAACTTTAGAATTGATTAGATTTAAATTTTTAATCGTATAAACATGATTAGATCAATATAATATACTAAAAAATCATAAATGTTATATTATATACCAGTAATATTTTAAAAATCATAAATGTTATATTATATACCAGTAATATTTTATAATATAGTGAATAAACTAATATTTGAGAGATAATTTTAATAATAAGAACCCTTTGTGTTCCAACTTAAATTTATGTCTCCGATTAAAGGGTGTTTGAACATATCATAAGTAAAATTGACTATCCTCTCCAATTGTTATGTTCTATCCTCACGGGTCTATACTTAGAGCATCTACAACAATAATATTGGTTGGTCCAAACTAGAGACTACCTAATCTGCATGTCACATCATTTCAAACAACCACCATTTCAAACCCTCACTTTTTCCTCCAACAATAAACCACTCTAAACCTCCACCTCACACCCTACTTTTTACACTAAAAAAAGATTTAGTAGTGGGTACATAGTCCCTACAATTGCCACATGAGGTCGTCTGCTCAAGCAAACCACCCACCTCCGGACCACTCCTCCAACAAGGAGGTCCGTTTCCATGTCGGTCCGCTTTGCCAAACCGCATGGTGGACTTTGTGGATTATTTTCCTCTACAACGACTTGGAAATGAATAAATAAAAAATGATGGAAGTTGGAAGAAAACAATTTAAAATTTTGGACCAAAACCAAGGTAGAAGGAAAAAAATTTGTGTGAAATAGGACTTCTGGATAGACTTTTCTCTCACCTAAGAATACGCTAAACTATTATCTATCTAGATATATAGTGTATTCACCCATGAATATCTTAAAATAAGAGACCAAAGTAGTGTACTTGTAGCCTGTAGGCGACCTTAAACTATGATCAACATTTGCAAATAGTGTATTTAAAAGTGAATACATAGTAAATTGTCATTTTAGTCTATCTGGTTTGACCAGAAATGTCATATTGGCACTTCAGTCCAAATAGGTTTTTTTTCACATTTATGTCCCTGAGATTTCCCACCACAAGTAAACAGCCACCACCTATTACTGCCTACCACCGCCATCTGCCGTCACCCACGTCCGCCACCATCACACACCTCCACGACGGAGCTAAGGTTTCGAAGATTTGGATCCGACGATGGTGTTATTGGTGATAGTTGACGACCACGATAACATTGGTGATAGCCGACGACATCGCTAGGGTTTTGAAGACTTGGATCCAATGGTGGTGTTATTGGTGATAGCCGACGGCGCCGATGGCTGTTAAGGTTTCGGTGACATGGTAGAAACGTTACAAGGGCAATCAGAGTTAATATCTGTATTTTTTTAATTAACATTTTTGGTTTATCTATATCTATACTATATATAATGCATAAGACACAACCATTTTAGGATACCTAAAAGTTAAGAACTTTTTTGTTTTTGTTTTAATCCATATGTTACAACCTAAAAAATGAGGGTGTAGTCTTTCAAACACTAATTTTATTTTAATTTCCCCATTTTAATTACACTTTAATTCTCTCATCTTTAACAAAATTATAGATAATTAGTTGGTAGTTACATTTTATCTAAAAAAACTAACTACCACAACAATTTTTAAACCGTCATAATATTTTTGTACGTTAATATTTTTTTTAAATTACACCATAAAAATTTTATTCTCTTTAATTTGAGTATGGTATTGCTATAGTTTTTAATTAAAAAAAAACTGATATGTTACGTCATTGACAGTGTCTAAGAATGAACAATAACTGAATGGTTAAGCGATACTAAACCGAAAACAGACGAAACCGAACTAAAATCAACAAAAAACTGAATTAACTGAAAACCAATTAACCAAAATCTGAATTAACCAAAACCGGTTATCGAATTTTTGTGTACTCTCGTTTAACTAAAATTAACCGAACCGAATCATTCATATTAAACTACTATCATTTTTAATTGTCTCAAGTAGTACGTGTACACCAATATACACACTAAACTACTATCATTTTTTGTGTTCTTACAGAGAATACAAATTACACATTATGCTTGAAATCTATGTAGTGTATTTACCAATGAATAAGCCAAGTAACAACTTAGAAGTAGTATATTCATTTGTAATTAAACTAAAGTCTCATAATCGATGCACTAAAGCATCGTTTGTATAGTGACAACATGCCCACTACATGCACTTTTTTTCCTATTAGGGTAGTGAGTGTGCTATAAAGCTCATAGGGGCTTTATCACGTCACGTTAGCGATACGTATGCGTCACATAAGCGAGAAGTTTTATCGTTAGCTTGCACGGTATGATACAACGCCCCTTTAAAGCCCATATTTAAACAATATAAAAAAGGAAATACAACGCTCACATGTGTTTTTTTTTTTTTTTTTTTGGGGGGGGGGGGAGGGTAGGTTTTTGGGAGGTTTAAGTTTCGGGTTTTTGGGGGGTGGGATGGGGGGTTTAGGTTTTTAGGGGGTGGTTTTTCGTAGTGTTGCACATGTGTAATACTAATTATTATTTCAATTTTTTTTCGAGTTCTCCTATATATATATATTGAAAGTGTATTGTACATTTACCTTAACGTACGAACGTACGCAATCTCAAGTTCGCAAGTTATAACCCTAGAAATGAAATCTCACATGTGGTAAAAACCAGAAATCGCATGTTAAAAAAATTCGCATGTTAAAAAAAATTTCGCATGTTCAAAAAATCCAAAGTTGCATGTTAAAAAAAATCGCATGTTGATATTGAATTTCGTATGGACAGTACATTAAGGCAATTTGTACAATAACCGGCCTATACATATATATATATATATATATATATATATATATATATATATATATATATATATATATTCTTTTTTTTACTTTATTACAGCAAATTGTTTCTTTTAAATGTAATCCATCAAATAAATATCCAGTAATCGGTCAAAATTTTTATTTAGACTTTTTTAGTTTCAATATATTTAATGGCAAAAGATCAAATACAAATAATCTTAACATACTAAACATACAAATTAAAGGAAAACCCAAAAAGACAAGGTGACATTTTTGTAATTACCACCAACTATCAAAGTTACAACCAAAAATACCTAAAAAAACACAAATTTTTTTTTAACATTTTTTATTAAAAAATCGCTACATTTCGTTAGCAAAAAAAAAAAAAAAAAAAAAAAAAATTTTTTTTTTGCTGCTACTAAAAGTAGCGATTTTTTAATAAAAATGTTAAAAAAATAAAATAAAATAATTTGTGTGTTTTTTTTTATTTTTTTAGATTTTTTTAGGTTTTTTGGGGGGTTTAGTTTTTAGCATTTTAGCTTGGGTGGGGGGAGGGGTTAGGTTTTTTTTTAGGTTTTTGGGGGGGTGGGGCGGGGGGTTAGGTTTTTGGGGGTGGGGGGGAGGGGGGGGGGTAGGTTTTTTTTAGGTTTTTGGGGGGTGGGCGGGGGTTTAGGTTTTTTTTGGGGGTGGGGGGAGTGGTTAGGTTTTTTTAGGTATATTTGTAGAGTAACTTTGATAGTTATTGATAATTACAAAAATGTCACTTTGTCTTTTTTAGGTTTTCCTTCAATTTGTATGTTTAGTATGTTAAGATTATTTGTACAAGAACTTTACCCTATATTTAATACGTCATGCAGTTACACTATACACACGTTTTCTGTTTACGGACTTGTATATTAGTTTAGTTGATAAATATTACAAAAAAAGAGACAGGTTAATTCGTTACCTATCTGATAGAAGAAAGGAAGAATTGCAGAGGTTCCCGGACCTCCAGTGAGATAAAGAAGCAATGGATCTTTGTGTGGGTTTCTTTGAGATTCAACAAAGTAGTAGAACAGTTGCACTTCTTCCAGTTTTCCCACTCCAACATATCTTTCAACCATATGTACAAAATATAAATAGTCTCATCAAACACATATATAACAGAACTTAACTAGATCTTTTAAAATGCAATCTAACATATTCATAACATACCCAAGGGGATGTCATCGTGGTTAGGTAGCGTGCTTCACAACCAAAAGATTGAAAGTTCGAATTCTAGCCGGTGGCGGACCCAAGATATATTTTCAAGGTGTACGGATGAGGGGTTTAACTAGATTTTCAAGGGGCGCGGACGAGATTTTGCCCTATAAAAATACACTAAACTTTTTTTTCAAGGAGTGCGCCCGCCAGCCCACCCACCCCATTACTAGGTCCGCTCCTGATTCTACCATATGCAGATTGTGATTTATTTATTCAAAGAAAATCTGGAAGTTGTTGTTTTTAAAAAAAACAAATAACAAAATATAATACACTAGTAATTTTACACACCCAGGGGCGGACCCACATAGAGTGGGTCGGGGTTCACGGACCCCAATGTTTTTAAAAAAAATAGTATATCCGGTATGTTAAAATTCTGAAGGATCCCATAAAATTAATTAGGTGGACACCATAGCATCAATAGTCAAGTTGGTGTAGTGGTAAGCGGTAAGCCTCTTTGTTTGGTAACAAGTAGTCACAAGTTTGAATCTTGTACTGTTCAGTTAAAATTTTGAGTAAGGGTATGTTAGTAATTTTACATGGACTTAACGGTGAAAACTAACAGCCATCCACTCTAGGGATTATCCGAGTAACAACTTGACAAACCATGAGGAGCACGGGTGTAATTTCCAAAAGTTGGGGACTAAAGGTGAAATTTCACCAAATCACAGGGACTATGCGGGCATTTTACTCTAATGTATAACTTAAGTGGACCTTATAATAGTAAGAAAAAAAACAATAAGACCATGTGTAGTGGTTTGGGTGAATAAAGGCCCTATCCTTAGGCGTTTTCCGCCATGTGGTAGTACAGTCAGCAAGGGGCATTATTGGGCATTTTTTTTTAAATGGGTGTAGTGGAGATGTGGGCATTATATTAAAAAGGGGTGTAAAACAATTAAATAAAAAAACATCCAAAAAATGGTATTGGGCAAGCATAGGAAAGAATGCATGTGATTGGCCAAACAATTGGATGTTTGGCGTGGTTTAAAAAATGCCAGGGGGCTTTTTTTGAAAAAAAAAACGCTAGAAAACGCCAGTGGGGGTGGGGGTGAAGGTGGAGCATGATTGGGCGTGTTTAGGGGAAAAAACGCCCAAAATTATACCACTACGGATCGTCAAATAGTTGTCTTTTAATATGTCTGACCAAGGAATATTAAAGATCATATTGTATTTGTTGTTAACTAGGGGTATTCCTCCGCGCGATGCGCGGAAATTCGGTAAGTATCGATTCGGTTCGTTATGATTTTGGTACGGTACTAACACTCGATATATTGGCCGAAAGGAAAAAAAAGTCGTGCTAGGTCTAAAAGAGTGACGACACATTTTTAACATCTGTCAAGTAACGTAAAAACAGATGCTAGTGCCGATGATACATTTACCGGTACTGATGTCAGTGTCGGTTCGGTTCATCAATAACATATTGGGATTCATGTTATGAACAATCAAAGTTTAATAGCAGCGGGAATTATAATTAAAAATATTATTTTCAAACATCTTAAAAGTAAAAATTCTTTTGTATGTTTTTTATCAAACATGGAACTTCAGATATATGGTCTGTTAGCATAATATACAAAAATAGGTATATCAGTTCATGACATAAGTATGTTCATAAATTTATCTTTCACATGGTAAAAAGTAAAAACACATGTCTCTTAATTGAGGGATTTCATAGTCTAACTTTAGTAAAGGAAATAAAGATCGGTGTAAAAGAAGTAACATTTTTCTTTAAAAGAACAAAAATAATGCGAAATTTATTTTATTTTGTAATAATTTAGTTTTAATTTATGAAACCACAAAATTATCAAACCGAACAAATCTCATAATCTTTTACGCTCTGTTCCCGAGTTAATTTAATAAGGGATAAGAAAAGAAAGCAAAAGTGAGAAAGGAAAGGACGAGAAAGGAAAAAAAGATGTCTTTCCCACCGTTTCCTCCAAAATCGGAAGGAAAGAAAAATAAAGAATTTAGCCTAGTTTTCCTGTCACTTTCTTTCTTTTCCTTCCTTAAATGAAACTCGGGAACACGACATGTTTTATTTTCCTTTCTTTTCCTTCCTTAAATGAAACTCTGGAACACAAAATATTTTTACTTTCTCTTTGTTTCCTTTCCTTTCCTTCTGTTAGTAAACTCTGGAACACAGTGTTAGGGTACAAAAATTCATTTATTATATTCTCTCTTTAAAGTTGCCCTCTCTCCACCACCATCACCTACCACTACCACAATAGGTTCTACATCATTCAAAGATAAAAATCAAAGCTCTGTTTGTCTCCCTTTCTCTTTTATGAACATGTAATCCTAAAGGTTTTGGTCCACTTATTTTAATTTCGGTTTTGGGTTTTGTAATCTGAACGGGTTGTTGATTTCTTTATTTAATATGTGGTTGTAGCTTTCTTCCCTGCCTGAGAATATTTGTTGCATGTCCTAGATCGGGAACGAAGAAGGAGATTCGAGTGCAGAACCACCACGGTTATGGTTCCGATGACTTCATATGTTTAGCTCGGAAGCCGAAGAGAGGGAAAGTAGATGGTGGAGCGGCTGTAGTGGTGGTGGTTCCATCGTCGATGGTCGGCCGGACTGGAGGTGGTACAACGTTATGGGCTGGTTGTGGTGATGGTGGCCCGGAACTCAAAAAAGGTTGCACCACCATTCGCTGCCGCTTTTCGTTCTACGATCTTTCAACTTTTCCGATTCAGTTTCTTAGAGTATTGCATTTGATGGTGTAATTTCTAGAGAAAGAAAAATGAAAGAGAAAAGTGGATGATGGGGGAAAGATGATTTATGCCTACTCATTATGATGCTGTTGTGTGAAGTTGTAAAATGAGAAAACAACTGTGGCCAAAAGCTAAAAGATGAAAAGCCACTGGCGCAATCATACGATGTCTTTTGATATATATAATAATATATGTATATTTTATCAAAAAATATAGTAACACTTTCCTTAGCGTTCTCGTGTCATGACTTGATGACTTGTTTGTTAGGTGCTCCACCACATATTGGCTAGTCAACAAAAACTTTATCAACCTCTACAATATTTTGTTATAAATTATGACACTAATCCGGTTATGTTTAACTAAATATAGCTCAGAAAAATCCAAATAAGGGGTGTAATGCTTTGATACTTAGGAGTGCATATAAATTATGAATTAATTATACCATAAGATTCCTAATATTTTAACTTATAACGATTTTGCTATATCTATTAAAATGTACATATTTTAAAATGTGTGATTCAGCGTTAGGTGTGCCTGACATTGTGTAGGATCGTTTTGCGACCTATATGAGTCGTTCAGAGTTAACACAAAGTTGTTTTTTGAAAGGCGGAAACAATCTAGAATCAGTGATAGAAAGGTGTAGAAACAGAGAATTATACTTAAAACACGTTTCTCATTGATATTCAACTTGATTACACGGTGAAAATTGGGCAGCACTTTGTTACACACCAACTGATTTCGTACCAAATGAGAAACACAAGTCCCCTATTTATAGGCAGACTATTTCGCACGAAATGACAACATGTCATTTCGTACGAAATGACCAATGTTGATTTCGTACGAAATGAAAACATGTCATTTCGTGTGAAATCACTTACAAACACACATAAACTTACATTTTTGACATTTAGACCCCTATTACAAGCTATCAACATGACCTAGACTGTAGACGTAGGCTATAGACATTATGCACCAACAAACTCCCCATTGGATATTGTCGGAGTCTTCAGTCAGGTCTTCAAGGCTTTCTTCACAGCGACTTAAACTTTTCTTCTCTTGGCTTAGGCTTCTTCATCAGCAACTTCCTAAGCTTCTCATTCTCTTCAACCTTTTTCTTTTCTTCAGCAGCCATTCTTTGTACAACTGTATGCCTTAGCATGTTATCTTTATCTTCACAAGCTTTTCTTTCCTTCTCAGCCTTCAACGCTTCCTCTTTCTCAATCACTCGCCACTTAGACGACCATTTATGTAACAACTCTCACTAAAATCAATACTTAGGATGTTAATTATCTATTAAGGAAACCCTAATTAAGAAACCCAAGTAATTCTGCATAAACCCTAAAATTTTCAGAACAATCAGAATCAGGATCAGGGCCCCTAAAACTCAAGAGGGGTAAACCCTAGCCAACGATTATCCTTATAATTTGTTGTAGGATGAGAATTTCGTCGAATTATGACTCACCAAGGCTATGTTGGACACGAACCTACCCTACCCTAAAAAGTAACCCGTCGCGCCACGCGACATATGCACATCTCCCTGTCGCGACACGCGAGGGAGTCAATTTTTCAGTATAAATAGAGGGCTTTGGGACTTGAATTTGGGAGTTGGAACGACGTACAAATTCTATCTATACGTTGAGTTATTGTCTGATTACTCCAAAACACACACCAATCTCGAAACGCTGCTACGATTCAGGGTATTAATTCGATCGCTATTACGATTCAACGTCCGATCGATTGAAACTATCCAACGTATGATTAAGTGCTGCTCAAATTGAGTTTATACTTTGTTATTCGTCGTGATTTCAACTTGAATATTTGAGTATTATCCAATTTCGGACTATGCTCTGTTATTCGTTGTGAATCCGCTGAATTGTTATTGCACTTTGTTAATCGTTGTGAGGGTTTAATCTCGTGAATTGTCGTAACTGCTGTATTAGTTGCTACCCCAGTTCGTGTGCATCATTGCTTAAATTAGGTTATTAGGCTTATCAGTAGGCTAAACTCTATCCCATACCCTTACAATCAAAGAAGATAAGCAAACCAAGCAAAGCAAAAGCAAAGGTGAGTTCACAAACTTTCTACAAGGCACGGCCATCCTCCAGAGGTAGGATGCCACTCCACTAATCTTCGCACACATGCCTGTAGGGCCGCGACGCGATACGGATACTAACCTTCGCACACATGTCTGGGAGACCGCGATACGGGCTAGTAAGCCAGTAAACCAACTGTGAATTCACTCAACTTTGTTGTTGACTCGTTATTACATGCCTTGCAGGTCGTTAGGTCCCTAGCTTAAGGAGCTTGCACTGGGAGGCGTGGTCGTTGTGGGAAAACTTATATTAAACTTATGTTTTGCTTCCGCTGTAAACTCAAAGTATGTTTTGACACCAATTGTATTGTGATTGGTTTTATTTACATAAATACGTTGTTCAATATGATTGGTGGTTATGATCCTGGGCATGTCACGCCTCCAAGGCGGGGTGGGGTTTTGGAGGGGTGTGACAGAGTGGTATCAGAGCCATTGGTTATAGTGAACTTGGTTTTAAAAAAAGGAAAAGCTTTTTGATAAAACCGGACTATAACCTGTACAATAATCCACAACGATGCTTCACTCCAAGTGCAAGACTCAATACTTTACTGTGTTCTATAATATTCATTTTAAGTGTTATGGCTAAGGTTAAGTCCTCCCTAAGTATTTCATGTATCCAACTTTAAGAAATATCTATCTGACGAATAGTTGGTAGTACCTCTTCAAGACATATAAGTGAATGAAAAATTTAAAGATTAGTTGAGAAACCACTTTATATAGAAGACGGAAAGGTTAAGTTTCTCAAGCACAAAAGATTAGTACTGGTCAAAGTCAAATAGGTTTCGAAGAAAGGACCGAGATATACTTAGGAACTCGAAGCAGAAATAAAGCGAAAATATCCTAACTTATTCCAATAAATCTCAAGGACGAGATTTAAATAAGGTGGGGAGAATGTAACAACTCTCACTAAAATCAACACTTAGGATGTTAATTATCTATTAAGGAAACCCTAATTAAGAAACCCAAGTAATTCTGCATAAACCCTAAAATTTTCAGAACAATCAGAATCAGGATCAGGGCCCCTAAAACTCAAGAGGTGTAAATCCTAGCCAACGATTATCCTTATAATTTGCTGTAGGATGAGAATTTCGTCGAATTATGACTCACCAAGGCTATGTTGGACACGAACCTACCCTACCCTAAAAAGTAACCCGTCGCGCCACGCGACATATGCACATCTCCCTGTCGCGACACGCGAGGGAGTCAGTTTTTCAGTATAAATAGAGGGCTTTGGGACTTGAATTTGGGAGTTGGAACAACGTACAAATTCTCTCTGTACGTTGAGTTATTGTCTGATTACTCCAAAACACACACCAATCCCGAAACGCTGCTACGATTCAGGGTATTAATTCGATCGCTATTACGATTCAACGTCCGATCGATTGAAACTATCCAACGTATGATTAAGTGCTGCTCAAATTGAGTTTATACTTTGTTATTCGTCGTGATTTCGACTTGAATATTTGAGTATTATCCAATTTCGGGCCATGCTCTGTTATTCGTTGTGAATCCGCTGAATTGTTAAGTATTGCACTTTGTTAATCGTTGTGAGGGTTTAATCTCGTGAATTGTCGTAACTGCTGTATTAGTTACTAACCCAGTTCATGTGCATCATTGTTTAAATTAGGTTATTAGGCTTATCAGTAGGCTAAACTCTATCCCATACCCTTACAATCAAAGAAGATAAGCAAACCAAGCAAAGCAAAAGCAAAGGTGAGTTCACAAACTTTCTACAAGGCACAGCTATCCTCCAGAGGTAGGATGCCACTCCACTGATCTTCGCACACATGCCTGTAGGGCCGCGACGCGATACGGATACTAACCTTCGCACACATGTCTGGGAGACCGCGATACGGGCTAGTAAGCCAGTAAACCAACTGTGAATTCACTCAACTTTGTTGTTGACTCGTTGTTACATGCCTTGCAGGTCGTTTGGTCCCTAGCTGAAGGAGCTTGCACTGGGAGGCGTGGTCGTTGTGGGAAAACTTATATTAAACTTATGTTTTGCTTCCGCTGTAAACTCAAACTATGTTTTGACACCAATTGTATTGTGATTGGTTTTATTTACATAAATACGTTGTTCAATATGATTGGTGGCTATGATCCTGGGCATGTCACGAAATCTACACAAAACTTGTTTTCGTGCGAAATAGCCAAACGGAAAGACAATTTCAAACGAAATGAGTCATTTCGTGCGAAATGAACTCAGATTTTCAAACGAAATGATGGCTCATTCAAACGAAATCAAGTTTTTGGCCCATTTTTGTCACTTTTAGACTGAATTTAGGTCTGATTCTTTCAAGGGTTTGTTAAAACTATATTTTACACGTTATATCAAAAGATCAGTCCATTTTGTCCATGAATTTGTCCAGAAGTCCAAGAATGTGTAGAAAAACAGAATTCTAAGCACGGATTCAAGTGAATTGACTCATCCTGAGCTCTGATACCACTTGTAGGATCGTTTTGCGACATATATGAGTCGTTCAGAGTCAACACAAAGCTGTTTGAAAGGCGGAAACAGTCAAACAACCTAGAATCAGTGATAGAAAGGTGTAGAAATAGAGAATTATACTTAAAACACGTTTCTCATTGATATTCAACTTGATTACACGGTGAAAATTGGGCAGCACTTCGTTACACACCAACCGATTTCGTACCAAATGAGAAACACAAGTCCCCTATTTATAGGCAGACTATTTCGCACGAAATGACAACATGTCATTTCGTACGAAATGACCAATGTTGATTTCGTACGAAATGACAACATGTCATTTCGTGCGAAATCACTTACAAACACACATAAACTTACATTTTTGACATTTAGACCCCTATTACAAGCTATCAACATGACCTAGACTGTAGACGTAGGCTATAGACATTATGCACCAACACATTGTACATAACAGTCTAACTGTTATAACGATGTGTCTACCCGTACAAGGGTGCATGAAACTTTCCAATTTGAATTTTTATAAGTTTGGATGTATTATAAATTATGAAGTTACATCAAGTTTTACAGGTCTAATTCACAAATGTAATGAGTTATATTAGTTAAGTACCAATGATTATGATTCTATACTTGGGTCCATATATTGTTTTTGATGTTTTCGAAGCATCTTTGATGTTTGTTAGTCTTCACATCAAATATCTTTACTACCTCAATAGGCAATATTGATATATGCAAACTTGCAATTAGATGTTAAATGTCAAAGAATGAGGGGGTTGAGATCCTGTACAAACAATGCTAACCGTAAGAACCGTAAGAATAGATCTGAGCCATTGATAATTTAAATTAAGGGTTGATATTGATTACAAATAAAACCCCAATAATTAATAATTAATACTATCAAGTTAGGTTATTTTAGTCATTTAGTCATTTCCTATAAAATACTAATTCCACCAAGTTTTTTAAACTAAAATAACTTTTATATATTTCATTAATTTTGGAAAAAAAGTATACGATAAAATCAAGTATTTTTTTATCTTTAATATGAGTACCATATTGCTATACTTTTTTTTATTTATAAAAATGACTTTTTAAAAAGTTACAAAAAGGTGTTTTATAATTGTGCTAGTTACGTAGTTGGAATGTGCTAATATGAAAATGTATTGTGCTAATTTTAAATCTATACGTATGTTCTTATTTTATTATGTAATTCTTATGTGTTGTTATTTTTTTTTCCTTTTGTGTTGTTATTGGGAGCATATTTATAAATAAATTTGTTTTCTACTAGTTACGTAATAGTATGTGTTATTTACAAAATTAAAACAAAAATATGAAATTGTGCTAGTATGTAACAGTATGTGTTGTTTATAAAATTAAAAAAATGAAATTGTGCTAATTATGTAATAATTATGAAATTGTGCTAGTATGTGTTTATAAAATTAAAAATAAAAAAATGTGCTAGTATGTAACAGTATGTGTTGTTTATAAAATAAAAAAATGAAATTGTGCTAGTATAGAACAATATGTGTTGTTTATAAAATTAAAAAAAATGAAATTGTGCTAGTTATGTAATAGTATCTGTTGTTATTTTTTTCCTTTTATGTTGTTATTGGGAGCCTATTTAGAAATAAATTCGTTGGAATGTCGTATTTTTATTGTGCTAATGTTGTTTTGTTGGTGTTACAGTCGGATGCCCAGACGGTGGTGTTAAGAGAGTGCTAATGTCGTTATTTGATTGTGCTAATGTCGTTTTTGATTGTGCTAATATTGTTATTTGATTGTGCTAATGTCGTTTTTTGATTGTGCTAATGTCGTTATTTGATTGTGCTAATGTCGTTTTTTGATTGTGCTAATGTCGTTAATAATGGAAGTTCCTTTTTTGATTGAAACGAGAATGATGATAATGTGGATGGTCTTACGTTATGCTAATGTCGTTTTTTGATTGTGCTAAAGTCGTTGATAATGGAAGTTCCTTTTTTTTATTGAAACGGGAGTGCTAATAATGGAAGTTCCTTTTTTGATTGTTTTAATGTCGTTTATGTGGGTGTGCTTATGTTTTTTGTATTGGTGGTTCCTGAAGGTTTGTTTATCTGAATATGTTACAAAATTTCAAATTTTGGTTTGAATTAATATGCATGGATTTAGGGATATTTTGATAATTAATTTTAATTAATTATAAATAAATAGGGTCAAAATGTCTAAATTACCCCTAAACTAATTTTTAATTGAATAACACTTGTCATTTATGTATTGGTTCTTATGGTTCTTACAAAAACAAGAGTTTGTATTTGATCCCATGCCAAGAATGAGGTATCTAATACTGATGAAGAAAAGAAGTAGAAGTATTTCGATGAAAAACAGAAAATTAGGAAGGAAAAGAATATGGTATGATTTTTCCCTGTAAATCCGTCATGTGATTTTTTGACGCCGACGGTAGTTAAGGTTTTTCATATACCCAAACAGAGATGGGTGCTTGATTTCAATATGACATCTCTAAGATACTTTTTCTGTCTTTCAGAAATTAAAAAAACAAGGCACGATACCGGTTATAATACAAGGTAAGAAAAATGCGTAAGTATTGCTAGATGAAATGCCTAAATGAAATGACCATCCGATTTTGATACCAATCTTTGTCACTCTCGAATTTTGATATTTTTATGACATCCATGGTGAATTGTCTCTATAATGTTATCATCTTGTGCTTATAATTCATACCCTGATATCCGATGGCCGGTTGAACAAACTCTGATCGGCTTTTTGGTTCTCCAAATTGATTATCATTATTATCATCATTCAATGTTGTTGTATTCATGTGTCATCACATACGTGCTATTATTGGCTTAAGTAAATTTTGTATTAAGCTTTGTACCATATGTTTAACCCCACAATGATAGTGGATTTCTATCGTGATTTCATGATTTTGTGTTTATTTGATTCTCCAAATAGTGAATTACTATATATAACATTTTATGAAAGGTCTTAACTACAGTATCTTAGTTGATTGGTCCACGTGTCATGTTATAACTAGACAATGGGTGCGTTTGCACTTTGCACGCCTGTTTCTCTCTCTCAAATGGGGCATCCTCGCTTACCGCCGCCTGTAATCTCTTCATCCCTGCTCTCCGCTGCTGTTTTTGAGTCGAACACCCCCGCAGCCACCGTTCCACACTCTGCCAAAGATTAGCACAATCTTTCAGATCTGAGAGAAATTGTTGATGGTGAAGGGTAGAAATTGTTGATGGTGAAGGGTGTGTGGTAGCGTCGTAGATGCGTGCAACGTCGTCGGTGGTGGTGGCTGTTTTGTTGTGGTGACGTGTTCGAAGAGGGCGATGGTTAGGTGGTGGTGAAGCTCCGATTGTGGTGTTGAAGCCGACGCTATCTGGTCTCTCACCAAGCTGCGATGACGATGGTGACGTTCTTCATTGTCGTCGACGGTCATGGTGGTGAGAGATCTCTCGCGGGGAAACAAAAGGTGGGGCATGGTGGTGCTCTAGAAATAATGAAACTTTAATTTACGATAAATATAATGAAAAAAAAAACCCGTTAACTTGTGATTCTGTAAGAGGTTTTTGGATTTTTATCAATTATGTTGGTTTGGAAGCAGCAAGCCAACAAAAGCTATAAAACAAGAATGGAAATAGGTAAAATAGGTGATAAAAATAAATAGTTTTATCAACACTTTACCACAATTTTACAAAATTCATCCCAATTTACGGAATGCACGGTTTTACTTTTTCCTTTTTGGTGAATGTTTCAGTTTAGATTTTCTTCAAAACGTAGTTTTACTCATAAGAAACTAATTTTTTTGGCATTGGGCGACGTTACAGTTGTGATACCGTAACGAATCCAACCGCTTATGAGCGAACATCGTTGCTGGTATTTTACCAAAAGGGAAAAGGTATCGATGTTTGCCTTTACGTTTTTCGACAAGCCAAACCGATAATGGCGAAACTCCAGCCGCTTGCATTGAGAAAAACGATCACACTCCCGTCGTGAAGCGCGGGGTAAATAACTAGTTATATATGAATTATTGTGTAACTATTTATGGTCTCTGATAATTGGGCTTCGCAAAGAACGCATAATCAGTGGGCTAAGCAAAATAGAAATACCCATCTCAAATTTCTATGGATTTGTTACAAATTATTTTAGGCTTGAACATTTCTCTAAATGGGCCATCTTGGATTTGAGCTTATTTAGACAAAAGTGGTAAGAACATAAATTACTCATATGGTTGATCTTTTTCATTTGTTTCTTTTCATCTTTTGGGTCTTGGATTATAGAGCTTAGGCTCATATGACTTCCGGTTCCTAGAGGGTTTGTAGGCTAGAGCTATTATACGATCGTATTTTTTTTTCTAAGTGGTCGAGAGTTATAGTCTCATGTGTTATTTTTAAGAGTAAAATTAGAGGGGGTATAAGTTAGCCATCTGCCATTCTAAAAATATATAAAGTCAAATTCAAATATGGTTTTTGACGTTGCATCATTCAAAGCATCTCTAGTAGTCTCTCGATTCAGACACCGTCACATAAGCATCACTTATCCCCCCCCCCCCCGGTCTCTCTCTCCTTCCTTTCACACGCTCATTTTTAAGATGTGTTGTTGTTTCTCTATTTCTCTCCTTCACTTAATAACCACACAATTATAGTAAATAACACATCCGTTTGACGGTTATGTAAAACACTAATTTTCTTTCGGGTATTACATCATTCACAAACGTGTTATATTTACAAACTATCACCAATTTTTATATTAATTTTTATTAATCAAAATGTTTTTCTAACAAACTTTTTTTTTATTTCATACTTCTAAAATTATAGATTCAAAAGGTAAATTATATATATGTTTAAAAATATTTTAAAAGTGCAGATTATAAATCATATAAACTTAAAACTATAAATAACATAACTACTCTTTTATAGATCCACGACATCCGTTTGAAATGCATATGATATGCTTAAAACTATACATTTTATAAACCTAAACAATTACAAAACATAAATACAACTACTCTTTTACAGATCCACTAAATCTATTTGAAATGCATATGATAAGCTTTCTTCTCACACAAATAGATGCAATAATATAAACTACTAGAATTCCTCTGCGCATTGGTTGGAATTCGGATTTCGATTACTACATTAGTATTACACTTGTTATAGCAATCGAAAGACAGAACCAAAAGATAAAGTCATGATACATATCTAAAATCATGATTGCAAAAGTTGGTAGGCGGTCCCTAGTCAAATTTAAGAGTACTCGGGAAGTACTCGACTTTGGCGCACAGTATTCGAGGAGTATTCGGCCTATACTTAGAGTACTCGCGCCTTGGCAGCCTACCTTGTAGCGGGTACTCGGGGTGTGCTCGGCCTTCGATGCCTTATTTTACAACCATGCCCAAAAGGATAACACCACATATTTTACATGCATCAAAAATCATAAAAATGAATATTAGTAATGGTTTCAAAACGAATATCAATATTGATACCGATACCGATACTGGTAGTGATGTTGTTCGGTTAGAATTGACGTGGTACCAATATTGTTGGGACGGTATAAGTTCGGTTCGTCACAGTACTAGTGAAGTACCGATACTCGGTATAGTTTACGATATTAAAAAGATAATATATGCCGCTACGCAAGTAGTTTGCACGTTATCACTTCAATTCGTCATGGTATAAAAATAGACGGTATAAGTTCGGTTCGTCATAATACCAGTATGGTATTGATACTCGCTATAGTTTACAATATACAAAAGATACGACATAGCGCTGCTGAGGTTGTATGCATAGTTTAATAAGAGACTAAAGGTATATGATATTATATGTATGAAAATTAAAAATAAAATTGTACCTAACTTTTACATTTAGACGTGTTTACTTAACTGTACGGCTTGCTTATTTTTGTCATCGTTTCAACGTCATTTTTTTATTGGGTGAATACTAATATACAATTTGCTGAAAATGTCACCGGATTAATACTAATGTACAAATGGTTGAAAACGAGTCTTACATATTTCTTGCGGCATCTACACGTCCGGCGCAACGCACGGGATACACCCACTAGTTATATATATATATATATATATATATATATATATATATATATATATATATATATATAGGATAATGCTAGATAAAAAACCCTAAAATTCTTAGAAAACTTTGGAAACCCAAATGGGAAGCCATTTTTACCCAACCTCCCGACATTTTTTTTTTTGAAAAAAATTACACATGTAATATACATGTTTTAGAGTGTTTTGGGCCAAAAAAAACAAAAAAGCGCCGAAGGGATTTTTTAAAAAAAAATAAACAAATTTCAGCTCCTAACACGTGTTAAGCAAAAAAAACAGAATTTCGCTGAAAATTGCTGAAACTTGTTTTTTTTTTTTTTAAATATCCCTTCGGCGCTTTTTTGATTTTTTTGGCCCAAAAGTCTTAAAAACATGTATATTACATGTGTTATTTTTTTCAAAAAAAAAAAATGTCGGGAGCTTGGGTTTTCTCGGGTTTTTTATATATATAGGGTTTTCTATCTAGCCCTACCCTATATATATATATATATATATATATATATAGGCTAATTATAAGGAGAAAACCCACTCCAGTTGACTAAACCCTGAAAACTCTAACATGTGGCTAGGATTGATCCACGTTTGAATTTAGATTGAGAGGAGTAAAGGCATGATCATCATTTTCTTTCTTACATTTTTGAGATTATGGTGATGGGCTGGTGATGTGTCTGCACACGCAGACTTGTCCATCTTTGCTTCTTCTTGTCATCTTTTTAATAAATTCAATTGTACTTGTTTAGAATTTTCAACTTTGCTTTTTCTCTCACATCTTTCTTTCACAATTTTCAACCCAGATGTCAGGACTTCTCATCTCACATCTCATTTATTTCTCTTCCTCATACACATTTGAAGAATCACCCTCCATCATCCTCATACACATTTGAAGAATCATCCTCATATTTCTCTTCCTCTAATATTTCTCTGATCTCTTTCTCTAATATGTCTAATTTCAAGAATCATCCTCATACACATTTGAAACTATACATATATCATTCTCTTCACAATCTTTCAGATCTCACATAAATTTCAGATGTTTCACACACATTTAAACCAAATCGGAACAAGTCTTGACATCTGGGTTTCAGATATGAACAAAATAAAATCGGAGGTGGTTTTGCCGGTGTGATTAGGGCTTTAAGGAGATGAAGTTGTGGGGTTTTTGCATGTGTGTTTGAACAAAAAAGATGCTCCGATCAAGATCTGAGATTTTCAAAAAATCAGACAATCGCCACACAAAAAAGATGATCGCTGCAGATCTTCAAAAAATCATCGGACAAAATCAAACATGGCTGAGTTGAACAGCCAAAAACATGGCAGATCTTCAAAAATCATCAGACAAAATCAAACATCGCTGCAGATCTTCAAAATTCATCGGACAAAATCAAACATAGCAAGAAACTACATGAAGATGCATTGGGTGAGAGTAGAGTTTCTTCAGAGTTTCCAGGTGAGTGATACTTTTTTTTCGGTTTTATTAAATGTACAGCTTTAAATACATACGAGTAGTTGTGTAAATTAAGGTTTTCTTGTTTAGATTTTGATTGGATTCTTCTTGAATTTTTTTTTTTGGTTTTTTGGTATTTTTTTATGTGTAGCCTCAGATCTACATCAAAATGGCACAAATGATGATGAGGATGGTGTTCAGAATTGTACTTTTACAGAGCTGCTATCCACAGGTCATTGTTTATGTGAAAGAATGAATTTTTTTTTTTTTTTGGTTTTTTGGTATTTTTTATGGTTAGTTTGGTTGAAAATGTGGTAAACTTGTATTAACAATACCATTTTTATTTTTTTATTTTTATGAAACAAGCTTTTATATTTAGTAGAAGGTAAAAACATGTGTGGTTACACTTGTATTAAGTTTTTATATTTTTTGGAAAGGAAAAACATTCGAGATTACATTTTTGGATCACATAAAAAATGCACCAGCATCTACACTTTTTGGTGACACAAAAAAAAATGTACCACCATTTTTGTTTGCATTGTAGCAAAACGTGTTAAACTTGTATTGACAATACAGTAAAATGCATCAGTTTGTTAGGTTTCATGTTACAAGTAATGTAACGCCCTGCGTTTTCAAACATCCTACATTTAGAAACCTTACGTGAAATTCTATCTTTGGAAATCTTGTGTTCTTATAACCATTCTTTCATCGTAATCGTTGTAAAATACGGAACTTGCTTCGTAAATAAAACTTGTACATTACACTTTTTACCTAGTTAAATCATGTTTTATTTCATATTTCACCTTGTTACAAGTTAGGGGAAACATTGTTGCATATTATTACACAACTTAACTAACAAAATTACTCATTATAATGTTTTAAAAAAATAAAAAAATAAAGAAATATGGCAGCCCAAATTCAGCCAAATTCAGCCCCATATAGTTGGGTTTTGTGGGCTAGTTTCAAGGTGTAACCCCTTCTAAACACTTCCAAAGCCCAACCCATTGAAACCCTAATCCTTCCCCCTATAAATACCACTTATAACCAGCCTCCCTACCACTTTTGCAACCCTAAAAACTCACAAAACATCCACCAAACCGTAGCTGAAAGCAAGGGTTCGAGTAGATTGACACCCCTTCACGAAAATGAGCATAACTCACTCAATTCTTATCCGATTCACTCGATTCTTTTTCCTACTTGCTTGTATAATCATGGGGTTCGATTCCTAGACTTCTCCTTGGAGAAATCAGACCTGGAAATGCCCCGAAATAGTCCATAAACTTTCTGTTTGTTTTTATGTTCATCAAAAACTTCTTTAAACCTATGCAACTTGTGTCTAACACATCTCATACCTATGTCCTAATGCTTACAACTTATCCCATGGTTGGTTAAGCTTAAAAACAAGGTTGAGACATTTAAAATCAGAGGATTAAACCTCATAAACTTGGTGTTTTGTTTAGGGTTTTTAACCCACAAGTCATGTCAAACTTTGTCTTTGATACATGAGTGATTATGGAACAACTTGGGTTGTCCAAACATACAATCCTCACATGATTTGATGATTTCTCTTAGTTAGTGTGTATATTTCTTATTCTTTATTGTATGTTCATGACCCTCCTTGGTTGTTTTTTTTACATCAAGTGTAGTGGTGAACACATAGAGGTGCCTAAATGGAAGACTTGATCTTCCTACCTCCTACATGACTTCTATGACATTTAGAGGTACCAAAATGAAGATTTTAATCTTCTACCTCATGCTTGAACTATTGGACATATATTATATAACCTAAATATATTATTCGAATAATCGAATCTTTGATGATGAACTAGTGTTCATATGTCGGGGTACTAGATTACATCATCCTAGACTATGATAACTTGTCACGATTCTAATGGAACCTTGTTCCATGAAAACATCTAAACTCCTTCGAGTTTCCTAGTGTCAAGAACAAGCATCATATGTACTAAATGATTATTTTCCATGTTATTCTCATATCTTATTTTTATGTTGTTTTAAACACCGAATCTCGACTCTAAACATACTTGAACCTTAACCCTTATACATTCGGACTCTAAATCTCTACTCGTCAACAGTTGGATAATCGGAAAACATATGCAAACTTTGTGAGTATACTCGTACTTCCCCCTTTTTTTTTTACTTTTACCACTTTTGGGGTGTAACATGTTTACCTATTGAAAAACTTACACATGAACACTTTGTTAAACACATGAACGTTCCTATAACATGCTTGTATACGTGATGACTTGATACTTTAAACTTGGGTTATTCTTATGTGTTGAACTTATCATTAACTTCGTACGAGCCAAACCTTGACATATGTAGCGCTATAGGATTAACGACCCGCCTCTACTGAAACTTTGGTTATGTCATGAGCAAGTTGCGTTTTCTTGGTTTGATATGTTAGACACATGCCATGTTTAAATGTTTATCTTGAATCACATGCTTGCTATGAGGAACTGTTCAAACTTATCTTTTGCTATGTACGTATCAAACTTGTATACTCGCATTTGCTTTTGCATTGAACTTTATTTTAAACATGTTACAGGTTGAGGACGATGATGCTATGAAATGAAGTAGCGTTGATGCCTAGATACACATATAGACGTTAGGGTTTAAAATGTTGTATCAAAATTTTGTTATGTTATCATGTTGTTTTGTTAAACTTGTCGTATTTGAATTTCTTGTAATGTTGACTATTTGAAGTTATGAAATGAAATGAAATTTGGATTTTCTAAATATTGTCACAAATAGCGTTATGATGTCTCTAGCAATCTTCACACTTCGTCTCATCCCGATGTTTCCGCCATTGGTTGGGGTGTGACAGATTGGTATCAGAGCCATAACTATAGGGAATTAGGAAAAGTAGGAATGCTTTAGCCTAGTCTATAGTTTTAGAACCTTATTCGTATGCTTTGCTTGGACTACTACATGATACTTTATTTGTTACTTATTTATGCTCTTTTAAACATGTATGTTACTCATGTGTGATATTCGACATGTTATTCTTACGCATTAATGCTTGTTTTATTATGTGCTAACACTTGTTTCGTTGTTCGATTCTTTATGTGTTATTCTTGACATATTTCTCTATGTGTTAATACTTGTTTTATTTCATTATTTAAGTATCATCCTTGATATGCTTTCTTATGTGTTTATACTTGTTTGTGTATCTCCTTCGACATACACTTCCCTCATGCATTTTACTCGATTATTCTAAATCCGACAACACTCATATTGTACAAATGAGACGAATTCACCAAAATAGGCGTGAAACCCACAATTTGGTGAACGACTCTCAATCTACATATTCTTTTTACACGAGATATCGCCATTAAGCTAGGAGTGAAATCCACATCTTAATGGTAAAACTCAAATTTCAAATTCTAGTGGACCCTCGTCAACATGTCGAAATTAAATTTTGACCCGACGAGTACCAACCACACTTAGGATACGAAATCGTCAAGTTAGGGGTGAAACCCGCACCTTGTCGACTAGTTCCACTCCTTGGTATTTTTTTTATAAATCCCGCCAAGTCTCGAAATTTCGATTGATTTGGGACATGTAGTAACCGGAAGGGTAAATACCGTTAACCGACTTGTCGGCGAGAGTATTTTACCTATTAGGCCAAAGCATGCTCCTCAAATTCAAAAGACTTTTCGACCACTTTGGTTAGTCAAAGTTCCGTTTTGGAACCATCCAAATTTTGATCAACATGTGTTCCTAATATTTATTTTATACGATGCAATCTTTCAAACTCGAGTATACTTTCGATATTCTCTTTTCATGCACACAACATATTGAACCTTTTCCATACATTTATATCTATGCATGATTTCATATAATATAATTTCATATTCCTTGTAACGACGAGTGGAGACATATCATTAAGATTGGAGTGATTTCCTTACCTTGACGACTAACTCCACTCCCCTTTTTCTTAAAAAAAAAACGACATCACCAACGAGTTAGGGGTGATTCCTTTACCTAGGTGATCGTTACCAAAACGTCTCTTCAAAATATCTTATTATGCAAACTCGATCATATTTTATACCCAAATTGTTTATCATTATTCAAAATACCCACTCATACCGATTTCAAAATGCATTGTTTTATCAAACGTACTTCTTATTCTACAATCTATTTTCATTCAACTCATATACGCGAAATTCATAATCATGTCTTAAAACGTTTTATTGCTCGAACTTCAAAACCTTACGAAATGCTACCTATCAATTTAATCGGCTCAATGAAACTCTTGCCCATGAACTTCATATTCGACTTAATCACTAAAACATGCTCACCTTCTACTTTTAATCAAAATCCAACCAACCTTTCTCAAATACTTATAAGATCTTATAGAAGTTATATGATTGTTTTACCAAATACCCTTTTCAACATCAACAAATCATTTGTTAATTTTTTTTAATCACTAAGTCCTTTTGCTAAATTTCTCTTCTAAGGATCCTAGTTTTCACAAGAACCTCCTAAATTCATAATTTCTTCTTTGATGAAACGAACTTACTTTTTAACGAAAACCCTTTTCCTACACCAATTTACAAAACACGTGGGCAAGAAGACTTCATAGGGACCGACCATTTTTCGGATTACGTAAACCCTTTTAAACAAAATTAGCATTTCTATTTGTTACAAAATACGTTATGCATAACCAACGAGTACTTTATGTTCCTTTACATATACAAACTATATTCTACCTTTCAAACCAGGCTCAATCTAATTTTGATTCGATAAACTCAACGTTTTGTTGGAACAACTATACATGCACATCGTCGTACACGTTTTAGTCGATATCTCGCGATAACACCATTTATATCGTTCGTATCTACATACTTAGCCTTTCTAATCCGCGATGCCTCAACGTACACCATATACGCAATATTTATTTTTCATACCTACACCTATGTTCATACGTTTTATGCTTGTACTCATACACATACTACTTATACGTTTTACGCTTCTGCTTGTACACATACTACTTACACGTTTTATGTTTATGCTCATACATACATGCGTATTCATACTTAAACTTATGCTCATACTTTCATCCTTACTCATGATTCATACATTCGTACCTATACGCGAGCGTAACCTGAGGGATTCGCTTGCGTGGGTCCCATACATGCTTAAACATAAACATGCTTACATACGACATTCTTCTATGTACACATTCTTATTTTCAAATTCATGTATACCTTGATTCATACATAACTAGTACAAGCTATGTGGATCATGCGACAATCAGTATAATCGCGGGTGCACACGGGATTATAGTGATAGGCGTATAAGAACCATAGAGTGTACTACTGTGTATGGTAAGACACGGAACGTAACATGACCCCGAGTAACGAAACGGACGTAATGTGGTTAAAACATGGTGGATACGCCGCTGGTACTTCCTATATATAAGTGTTTTCACCATGTTACCAAACTTTCGTAAAACGTGCCATGAGAAATTCAGTGTGTTGCAGACCTTTTGGACCTAATACAACTTCACGCAACTCACAAACGCATTATATCCGATTATTCATGACGAGACTTCATCCTTAACACACTACGTTCATCTATCCAACACTTATGCTATTCACATACTTGTACTCTTTAAGAGTCATTCGTTCATTCTATACTCGTATTATTTTATGCAAAACTCGTTCGCAATCCAGCTTGTTTAAACATTTGAGTCCTAACTTACCTCGTTACCTATAAAATAGCCTCCCTATTCTTGATTCTTGTGTAACTATACTTAGTATCTCTCTATTGCTTTATTTAAAGTAACAAACCTTTTCGTCCCTCTCAATAAACAGGTTTTACGAAAGTATGATTTTTTTATACTATCCTTAAAAACTTCCCCTTGCAAATCTACCTTGATGTTCTCCAAAATTTGGTACTTTTCAAAACTTTCAAACTTCCCAAGTTTCAATTCTTAATGATCACCTTTATGCCAAAAACTCTTTCAAGCCTTCCTCTTGAATAAATTTCGGGATGAAATTTCCTAAAGGAGGGGAGACTGTAACGCCCTGCGTTTTCAAACATCCTACATTTAGAAACCTTACGTGAAATTCTATCTTTGGAAATCTTGTGTTCTTATAACCATTCTTTCATCGTAATCGTTGTAAAATACGGAACTTGCTTCGTAAATAAAACTTGTACATTACACTTTTTACCTAGTTAAATCATGTTTTATTTCATATTTCACCTTGTTACAAGTTAGGGGAAACATTGTTGCATATTATTACACAACTTAACTAACAAAATTACTCATTATAATGTTTTAAAAAAATAAAAAAATAAAGAAATATGGCAGCCCAAATTCAGCCAAATTCAGCCCCATATAGTTGGGTTTTGTGGGCTAGTTTCAAGGTGTAACCCCTTCTAAACACTTCCAAAGCCCAACCCATTGAAACCCTAATCCTTCCCCCTATAAATACCACTTATAACCAGCCTCCCTACCACTTTTGCAACCCTAAAAACTCACAAAACATCCACCAAACCGTAGCTGAAAGCAAGGGTTCGAGTAGATTGACACCCCTTCACGAAAATGAGCATAACTCACTCAATTCTTATCCGATTCACTCGATTCTTTTTCCTACTTGCTTGTATAATCATGGGGTTCGATTCCTAGACTTCTCCTTGGAGAAATCAGACCTGGAAATGCCCCGAAATAGTCCATAAACTTTCTGTTTGTTTTTATGTTCATCAAAAACTTCTTTAAACCTATGCAACTTGTGTCTAACACATCTCATACCTATGTCCTAATGCTTACAACTTATCCCATGGTTGGTTAAGCTTAAAAACAAGGTTGAGACATTTAAAATCAGAGGATTAAACCTCATAAACTTGGTGTTTTGTTTAGGGTTTTTAACCCACAAGTCATGTCAAACTTTGTCTTTGATACATGAGTGATTATGGAACAACTTGGGTTGTCCAAACATACAATCCTCACATGATTTGATGATTTCTCTTAGTTAGTGTGTATATTTCTTATTCTTTATTGTATGTTCATGACCCTCCTTGGTTGTTTTTTTTACATCAAGTGTAGTGGTGAACACATAGAGGTGCCTAAATGGAAGACTTGATCTTCCTACCTCCTACATGACTTCTATGACATTTAGAGGTACCAAAATGAAGATTTTAATCTTCTACCTCATGCTTGAACTATTGGACATATATTATATAACCTAAATATATTATTCGAATAATCGAATCTTTGATGATGAACTAGTGTTCATATGTCGGGGTACTAGATTACATCATCCTAGACTATGATAACTTGTCACGATTCTAATGGAACCTTGTTCCATGAAAACATCTAAACTCCTTCGAGTTTCCTAGTGTCAAGAACAAGCATCATATGTACTAAATGATTATTTTCCATGTTATTCTCATATCTTATTTTTATGTTGTTTTAAACACCGAATCTCGACTCTAAACATACTTGAACCTTAACCCTTATACATTCGGACTCTAAATCTCTACTCGTCAACAGTTGGATAATCGGAAAACATATGCAAACTTTGTGAGTATACTCGTACTTCCCCCTTTTTTTTTACTTTTACCACTTTTGGGGTGTAACATGTTTACCTATTGAAAAACTTACACATGAACACTTTGTTAAACACATGAACGTTCCTATAACATGCTTGTATACGTGATGACTTGATACTTTAAACTTGGGTTATTCTTATGTGTTGAACTTATCATTAACTTCGTACGAGCCAAACCTTGACATATGTAGCGCTATAGGATTAACGACCCGCCTCTACTGAAACTTTGGTTATGTCATGAGCAAGTTGCGTTTTCTTGGTTTGATATGTTAGACACATGCCATGTTTAAATGTTTATCTTGAATCACATGCTTGCTATGAGGAACTGTTCAAACTTATCTTTTGCTATGTACGTATCAAACTTGTATACTCGCATTTGCTTTTGCATTGAACTTTATTTTAAACATGTTACAGGTTGAGGACGATGATGCTATGAAATGAAGTAGCGTTGATGCCTAGATACACATATAGACGTTAGGGTTTAAAATGTTGTATCAAAATTTTGTTATGTTATCATGTTGTTTTGTTAAACTTGTCGTATTTGAATTTCTTGTAATGTTGACTATTTGAAGTTATGAAATGAAATGAAATTTGGATTTTCTAAATATTGTCACAAATAGCGTTATGATGTCTCTAGCAATCTTCACACTTCGTCTCATCCCGATGTTTCCGCCATTGGTTGGGGTGTGACAAGTAAATTTTTTTTAACTTATACGTGTTAAAATTTATTAACAATACAACGTTTTCTAAAAGACTCGTGACCTTTTTTGTAGGTATTCATGCGGACGAGGAATTTTATGTTCACCACACACCCAATGGCACTAGAATGTGGTGTCCTAATGTTCCTATTGTTTTAAAGCCTGTTGTTGGTTGTGTATATGAAACGTAGAAGGACGTTACACATAGTGTAATACTTATTGCTCATTTTTTTGTGTAGTGGGTGTTTACATTTTTTTAAATTATACAGAAAATGTATGTTTACACGTGGTGTAACTTCATATATATGTATAATATGTGTAACATCTTTTTTTGTAGTGTACGTACCAACATGTAACATCTTTTTCTAGGAAGACGACTTTTTGTAACAATATGATGTAATATAACACTTTGTGTCAGAGGAGAAAGAAAAGAAAACGCGTTACACTCTTATGTATGTGGATATCCTTTAAATGGTAAAAAAACAAGCATTTTTTCTTGCATACTGGGTGTTTACATTTTTTGAAATTATACAGAAAATGTAACGTTATTTTTATACTTTTTTTTTTTGTAAAATGTTACATATAATGTAATACCTATTGCTCATTTTATAGAATGTAACCTTAATAAGAGGGTACATATAAAGTAACAATTTTCCTCATTGGTTACATTTTTTTGTTTTTGTTTGTAGAATGTAATCTTAATAAGATGGTACATATAAAGTAACATATAATGTAACCTTATTTAACGTGTATATCCAGTTTTTCACCTAATGCTTTTACATTTATTTGTTATATACAACACCAGTGGCCCAAACACTGATAAATTAAAAAAAAGTATCGTAAAACAACTTTATGAATGAAATACTTAAGTTACAAAATTTTGCCCCCACAAATGTTAAGGTGCAACATTATTATATAACCTAACAACGCATACAACACACTTATTCCCTAAAAAACAAAATACTTAAGTTACAAAAATACTTTTTTCTTTTCTTTCAAATCCTTTGCTGGTGTGTCCGATTCACTGCCTTCCAACACTGTTACAAAATAAATTGTCAAACATAAATGTAACAAAACATCTAACAATTTAATGTTACATACCAATTTGAGATTATTCAAAAGAAAGTAAAAACCCTAACTTAACTGATTAAAGGAAAAAATTCCAATCAACTGAATAAAACCGTATAAAACCAATAGACCGAACAACAATAATTAATACCCAAATCACCATCTATAATCATATTCCTCAAAAAAAAAACTCAATTCGCTTAAAGATCTAAAACAAAAATAAAAATAAAAAGAATAAAACAAGAATTGAATAAAAGAAACGACTTTTGGGTTTCAACAATATTAAATTTGTGATAATGACCCAATTGACCAAGCATATACATCACTATAGATTTGAAAACAAAAATCTGATGAACAACAAAGCAAAACAAATTCTATTTACTACAATTGCAACAGCATACGATTTAAAACCAACATATATATATATATATATATATATATATATATATATATATAAAGAAAACCCGAATGGGTATAAAGCAATCGAGCATTTTGAAAAGTCCTAAAAAACCCTATAATCTCTATTATAAAAGTCCCTAATTCTGAATAGCTAAAACAAAGTTGATAATTTTAGTCAACAAAGAAGCGACGCACCTGAAATCCTCTCGTTTTTAGGCTGATTTTTTTTCCGGCGGTGACCGGTTGAAATTCTCCGGCGATCGTTGATATTCTACGGCGATTTTGAAGATCTTTAAGCGATTTTTGGCCAGCGATTCTGGGTATAGTTGAACATCTTCGCTGATATGGGTATAGATGAAGAATGTTTGATGGAAATTTTTGGAGAGAGAGAATTTGTTTTGATGTTTTGAAGTTTTGATTGGTCTGTGCATATGGAGACTTTATGATTCGTACCTAAACATGTCTCTCTCTTTCTTGAAAGAGATGAAAATATGTTTCCCATATTACCCCTTAATGTACAATCAATGTATTAAATAATACTGAAAAGTGGAACTAAAGAAAGACATGGCCCAAACTTAATCTCAGCCATTCATTTAGTTTGATCAATGGTGGTTAATGGGTTTTCAGGGTTTAGTCAATTGGAGTGGGTTTTCGATTTATCCTTCCCCTACATATATATATATATATATATAGATATATATATATATATATATATAGGCCAGGATCATTTCAGAACCATAAATATTTACAGAACTCGCAGAACTCCTAATAAACAATCTTTTTATTTATATATTTTTATGTTTAGGGTAATTTTATCATTTATTATGTGTATTTGTACCATTACATACATGTTAAGAGTAATTTTATCATTTTTTATCTGTAATTTTATAATTACACATATGTAAACTAGTTTTTTTTACATATATGTAATTAGTTATGACATATATATATATATATATATATATATATATATATATATATATAATTTTGGCAATTAAACATATGTAAACTACTTTTAACATGTATGTAATCAAAGAAATATATATAATAGATGATAAAAGATCCTAAATACAAAAACTTATTATAAAATGATTGTTTATTAGGAGTTCTAAAAGTTCTGTAGTTATTTATAGTTTTGAAATGAACTCAACCCATCTACCTATTATACTAAAAGAATACACTTAATGCCACATGTCCTTTTCTTAAACCATTTTTAATTGATGTGGCATCTCTCTTTGAGGAGATAATTGGTACATGGGCGGCAAATTCATTTCCCCTCTCTCCTCATTATCCTTCTTCTCCTTATTTCAACATTTTCCTCTATTTTCCTTCTCACGTAAGTTTCTTCACACCATCATCTCTCTCTCTCTTCTTTTCCATTTTTATTTCATCCTCCTTCCTCCTAACATTCAAAAACCCTAATCTACGTCCTCTGTAGCCACCAGAATTAAAATCAAAAACCCTAGATCTGATTATATATTTCACGATGTGGATTCTTCTCTCAAAGGATTCCGGTCAGCTAGGGTTTCCTCCGCAGCAACTGGTGGTGATGATTGATGATAATAGATATGACGATAGTGGTGGTTCTGGCTACGATTATGGTGACTCTCGGTATGTATTCTTTCTAAATCATTGTAGAACTCAAGTTATAAAAATGTTGACTGAATCATCATTGACTCAAGGAATTGGCCAATTGGGGGAAGAAGACGTTGCAATTGGATTGCCCTTTGACTAAAAGGTATAATATGCTTAACTTTCTACCCTATTTGTGACCATACCTATTGTTTCTACTCGATGTGTTAGACACCGATTAGGGTTACCCTCTATTTTCTTATCTTGATTTTTGCATTTTTGTTGCTTATCAAAATTAGCCTTAAACGGGTTTCAAATAAAATTAAAGAGCGAGTACAAAGTACTATATATAATAACAATCAAGCTTATTCTAATTTCTAGATTTGATTACATGGATAAATTGTTTTGTTGAATCCAGTAAATTGTAAATTGTCTGGTCTTTTAACTTACACTTACTTGATGATGTTGGTGGGTTTTTTTTCTTATTTTTAGTTATTATCCTGAGTGTTTTGCTTTTAATCTAGGGTGAACCCATCGCGAGCCGTAATCTGACAATGAATCGTGTAAAATTGCTACCATTATTTAGGTACACACAAAGTTCAATTTCGTCATCTGTTAAGGCATGCCCACCAGGTGTTTGTGTTTATGTGTGAAAGAAATGAGTCAATGAAATTTGTCTAATTTATCCGGTTGTTGAGAAGGGATTCTCTCACCTAACTTTTCTTGATTTGGGATGTTGTTAGTTTGTTTTGATTGTGTGATCTAATGTTTTGTTGAACAAGTGGACAGTGCTACTAAACATGGTATTCTTTTCGACGTTGTGCAACTACTCACTGACCTAAACTTCATCGTTACAAAAGCAAACATTAGTTCTGATGGAGTTTTCAACACCAATGATCAAACATGTAATAGGCAGCTTGAAAGAGCCGGTTGAGGATAAAAGTCATTGAGTTCATTCAAGTTGTTAAAATCTCAAAATATGTTGTTTGGGGCGTGATGGCCAGTCATCGCAGGTATGTAAACTCATTCGCAGCAAATATTCATTTTAGTTGTTTTTCTTGCTTTTTTAATCAAGATTCCATATTTCTGTTCTCCATGGAGAAACATGATACACCTTCATTGCTGATCTTTGTTGGTTTAGCAATGATACTAATTTATATATGTATAATAACATATAAGAAATAGTAGTAAATAACTAGAACTATGAATGTAATCAAAGGCCGATTCAAGAAATAAGAGTAAATGATGTTTTCTTTTCTGTTGTGCTCTGGACTTTTAGGTCCACTTGAATTCGTTGATGCGATGACTTTAGCAGAGGCGTGGACTGTATCCATTATCTTCTTATAAGGTCCACTTGAATTTGCTGATGCAATGACTTTAGCACAGGTACGACACCTATTGTATTCACAATTTCCATTGATTTCTTTGCATTAATTGGTTGTTCACTGTTTTCATTCACTCCTATAGTTCTATGCATGTTACGTTTTAATGACACCTTTAGTGGTCCGGGTTTTTTTTCAGATATTCTTTTGCTAAGTGTTGTTTTAAAAACACACTGTTAGTTTTTTACATGTTTGAATAACAGGTTAATCTTGAGAAACTCATATTGTTACATAATCCTACATTGATTTAAATTGTTTTAACATATACCAGCAAGTAAGCTACTTTTTGAATCAATACTTTTTAGAGCTGACCTATGCTTTCAAGTTTTACGTTTTTTTTTTTTTTGAAGAAAAACTCATTTGTTCCAACAGTTGTAGTAGAAAAAAGTCACATCCGAATGCTTATAGTATTCTTTGTTGTTTATATTGCTTTTGTTTAGTTAATGTATTGCTTTTTATAAAAGCTCATTAATCATACTTTAATACTAATTTTTATTAAACTTTTGGCCATTTATATTGGGAAGATAGATTTTGTTGAACAAAATACCACATCGAACAACTTTTGACCGGTTTCTATCTAAAGATAAAATTTTAGTTCGAATCAATCAACTATAAAAGTAAGCGCATTTAATAATTTGTTTAGTTAAAATAAAAAATCATAGCATTGGTCAATGGTGGACTTTCTCCTTCATCTCAGGTCCTCAACATGCCATTGCCACCAGATTCAGTATGGTTGTTTTTGTGAATTATATATGGGTATTCATTTTTCAATCGGAAAGCTATTGGGTCGGTTAATCAGGAGTTTTGATCTTCATAACAAGTTTTCCTTCTCGGTGAGGTGGTAAATTTTTTTTTTTTTGGAAAGACCGTTGGTGTCATTCGGGTCTTAATGACGTAGTGGAGATTTGGAAGGCTCGGAATGATAAAATCTTCAAAAGCGAAAACAGTTCGACCCCAAGGGTGTTGGAATACATTAAAGACACAACCTTTTGGTGGATATCTAGAAGATTAAAGATTACGGGAGTTAGCAGCTCGAATTGGAGTTCCTTTGTGGGCATTGACTTCGGTTAGGTGCTAGGTTTTTTTTTTCTTTGTGTGGTGTGAGGTACAGTGTATTTTTTTTAGTCTGCGGATGTTGCTATGTTGTCTATTCATTTATTTTTATGTTGGGCGTTTGTAGGGTGTTAGGGGGAGTTGTCTTTTGGCTAAGCACTTTGTTTGATTTTGGTGTGGAATGAAAGGTTTAGTTTGCTTATTCAAAAAAAAAAAAAAAACATAAAAACCTATCACCACAACTTTAATGCTATTTAAAGTTTATTTCTTATGTTTTCTTCAACCTATCGTTTTTTTTTTACTGTTTTTACTTTCACATAAAAAGCTATCACCGTTTTTTTACTGTTTTTAGAATGTAAATTGATACATAAAAAGCTATCACCGTTTTTTTACTGTTTTTAGAATGTAAATTGATACTTAAGAATTAAAATTCGTTTCCCTTTTTTAAATGGTAATTCCTAATAAGTTATAACTGAATTCTAAAATTGTAATATGTTTTTTTTTCATATGATAAACGTTTAATTTTATGCATTAAAATTATCAAACAATTTAATGCTTTTTAACTCTTTTTTAATCATGACTATATTTTAAATTACATTCCATTATGGGTATGTTTATTACATTCTGTAGATGTAGATTTCTATTCTCCTTTATTATTACATTTTATGGGTATATTGACTAGCGGAATGGTTTGTGCAACCGTACAAAGCTACAAGTAAGAAAGCTGTACAACCATGTAATAGAAACAGAGATAATATCTCGTGCAAGTATTAGTAGCCGTACATATATACCTAGAATTAATTTGATCCCTTCTGCTAAAAAGATTCCTTTTGCTTTTCAAATGAGGCAATTTCCACTAGCAGTATGTTTTGCAATCACAATCAACAAAAGTCAAGACCAATCACAGTCAAGAGTTGGTTTGCATTTGAAACAACCTGTCTTCTCTCATGGTCAATTTTATGTTGCTTTATCAAGGGTGAAAACATGAGATGGGGTCAAACTACTAATACTTGATAATGACGGGAAACCTACAGATAAACAACTAATGTGATTTATAAAGAGATTTTAAACGAATTGTGATTGTTGCATATTCATGTATTTCAATTTGTCGTTGTAATATAATATATTCTGTTGTCTTTTACCGTGTATAAAATCATAGTATTTGATGTCAGCTGTATAGCTGTATTAAACCAACTGGGGTGTCCCAGTTGGCCAGTCCCACCTCTACTCTTCATAGAGACCCGGGTTCAAGTCCAGGCAGGGGGTATTCTGCCACCTTCTTCCCAGAGGGAAACAGACTCAGCTCGGGATGGGGTATTCACCGCCAGGCAGCATTGGGACGTTGCTAGCTTGTGGAGTGGGATCACTCCAGCGGCCGGGAGGTCCGTGCAATAACCCCCCCCCCCTGTATAGCTGTATTAATGAAGAAATTTTATTTTACCAAACCGCGAAGCTCGCGGGTTTTTAAACTAATATATATATATATATATATATATATATATATATATATATATATATATATATATATGAATAGAAAGTCTCCATGAACAATACCTATATATATATAGAAATTTTAATCTGGTTATAATTTTATTATTATACATAGTTATATTATAAATAAATTTATTTAATCCCTATGGTATATATAATACACACATTTAATCTATTTAATTGTTTTAGTAATTTATTTTTTCTCCCATTACTTGCATTCGTTGGCTTAAAAAAACTAAATACATAGCTGTGTTTGATTGTTTTTCTTGACGTTCCTGTATAAATTTCACTAAAAAGGGTTATGTTCGAAATAGAGTCTTTATATTGTATCGTAGGCTAGATCAAGTGTCGATGTCATAACGGTATTGTGTCGAACGAAATTGATACCAACCGGACAACAACCATACCAGTATCGGTATTACTGGATATACATTAATGTATATACGCTTTGAAACAACTTAGTTTACTTAATTTGATTTTTTATTTTTTGTTCGATAACTCGCGTCCATTATCTTTTTTTTGTAAAATTGGATATTGACTGTGTCTAATGATTTTTTATTTTTGTTGGATGACTCGCGTCCACAATATTGCTTTTGATAGGCACCCATTTACACCATTCAAAGTTAGGGGGATGACTAACTCCTCTATCCTCAATTAAAGCCAATTTGACGACCTTCACCGAGAATCCTTCCTGATTTCCATCGTTCCACATCCATAAATCTTTATTATTTGAAAGCGACATCCTATTGAGGATCACTTGACATTCCTGCCATTTCTTAAGCTCAGCATCCGACTCTGGCTATCTAGACCAATTCCACACGAATCTGCTATTTCCTTGGTTCACATCCCTTCTGTCTGCAACCCTGCATAATTTAGACAATTTCAGACCGAACAAATGTGGCCACCTTTCCACGAAAGGCGTATCACCCATCCAAGTGTCTAACCAAAAGCGAATCTCCTCCCCGTTCCCTACCTTACCCAAGATCAGACGGTTTAAACCCTTCACGTTTAGTTTCAAGATAGAAATCGAATTCACTATATTTTACCAACATCCTGTAATTTTTCCATTAAGTGGTAGGAAGCTCCTTTGGTTGTTTTTACCATGGCAAGTTTCCACCACCTTTCTCCATAAATTTTGATTTTCGACCTTGTATCTCCACCCCCATTTAAAAAGAAGAACAAAATTGATCTCTTTTAAGTTTGTTGATACCCAACCCCCCTTTTGATTTGGGCCACGTGATCCAATCCCAAGCCACCAAGTTCATTTTTTTATTTTCATTTGATGCCGCCCAAAAGAATTTTTTCAATTTCGCTTGAAGAATCTTGATAATTCCCACCGGAACCTTGTATAGCGAGAAGTAATAAATAGAAAGACTGTGAGTCTCCCCCCTATCAAAATAGTTTTAACTTTCTAAACTGATAATCTTTTATCAAAAATCTCAATAACTAGAGTACAATTATTAGTTCTTTTCATGTTTGCTGATGATTATTTTCTTTCTGTATAAACGAAATTCTAGCTAGGTAACGGCAGTCGCTTGAATTATTCACTAGTTGCATTTATTTTCGTTACAGGCAAATTACCTGAAAATATTTCTCAACATGCCATACCATTGGTTTTGCCTTTTTATTTACCACCGCCGTTATTTACTCCTTTGATTATTCCGAGGTTGATGGATTGCTTAAACCGATGCACATGCACTTCTACGCGTCACGTCCATCTCTCATCCACGTGGTTGCCCTAAGCCAACGACAGACCACGTGTCATTAGCCGCCACAAAATATCTGGTCCATAAAAGCCCGCCAAAACGTTAACTGTCATTTGAAGTAGAAAAATGGAGAAGAAACCAGAAGGAAAAAAGAATGGCTGCAAAGAAGACGATGACCTCCCTCGCATGCAACTTAACCATGTCTCTAGGCTCTGCAAGTCGGTGAAGGACTCGGTCGAGTTCTACGAAAAGGCGTTAGGGTTCGTGCCGATTGAGCGCCCGCAAGGGTTCGATTTCGATGGCGCCTGGTTGTTTAATTATGGAATTGGGATTCATCTAGTTCAGGCTAAGGATGAACAGAAGTTACCTGATAATGATGAATTGGATCCTATGGATAATCACATATCCTTCCAGGTAACTTCTTGCCTCTAGTTTTGTGTTTTTGTTGAGGTGTAATGATTTTTTTTTAAATGGCTTATTATTAATCAGCAGAAGGGTAATTTTTTGAAGTTTGTTGACAAATTATAAGTTTTTTTTTTTTTTTTACTAATTATGTTAGTTGTTATTTTTACCCGTTTTGAAGAGGTTCATTGCAGAACAGAGAACTAAGAGCATTTACAATAGAGATGTTTTTTTTTTGATCTTTTAAAATAGAGAGAGAGATGTGGAGGAGAGAGGGTGTGAGGTGGATGTGAGAGAGTGTGGTAATGTATGTGAAGAAAAATGAAAAAAATAGAGGGAAAAAGGTTATGTGAGTGTGATGCAGGAGAGAGGAGAGATAATATGTGTTTTTGTGTTGTGTGAGTAGGTCAAGAGAGAGAGAGAAGGGGATTTGTAGACACCCTTATAAACAAGAAAAAAATACCGAATTTGCTCTTAGACCATGTGTAGTGATAGTGGGTTATAATGCCCCCACCATGGGGCATTATCCGACACGTGGCGTCCTAGTCAGCGATGAAGCATTATAGCAAAAGTGGCGTAATGGGGCATTATGCCAATAACCCCCATTCAATCATTTCACAATTATTTTTTTTAATTTAAAACATAAAAAACTTCATTAATTTAAAAAAAATTACATTACTTGAAATAAAAATAAAAAAAACTGAAAATAAAAACAGAAAATAAAAAAAACCCGAAAAAAAAAACCAAAAAAAATAAAATAAAGTTAAAAAAAAATAACATGATCTAGAGTCCATATTTTTCTCTAATTTTTTGGCGACGCATTTGCGCAAGGATCAACGCATCGCCTTGTAGGTGGTCGATAGGTTTGGACAAAAACTCAATATCCTTTTCCATTTGCCTCGCCTCTTGCATCTCGTTAAATTTTTTGGTTTCGGCCACTCGTTCCTTCATAATCTCATAACGTTGGGTTGCGTCCATTTAATGATATTTTTTTGTACGCCGCGGTGCGTCTTTTTCCTTCTTCTTATGCGACCTTTTGCCGCGTTTCGATGTTTCTTGCACCGGTTCGGGTTGCGTCTCCGGCACGACTTCGACATCGGGTTCGTATTCGGGTTGTGACGGTTGAGACCCACCGGCTTTTGACCATAGCCGAAAGTGGGAGGCACAAACGGAGTGGCGCCACTCAAGTAAGCCGCGTACGTTAAAAAGCTCGGGTCCATGTCTTGAAGGTTATAAGGGTTTTGCGGTTGAGTTGTGTTCGGGTTCGTGGGTCTTGCGGGGACACCAAAAGGGGGTCGAAATGGATGCATGCTTGTATAAAAATGTAGGAGAAAGTGGGTGTTTTTTTATAAAAAATAGAGGAAAAGTGGGAGAGAAAGTAGGAGATAAAGTGGGTTTTTTTATAAAAAATGTGAGAATGTGGGATGATATATATATAGTGGGGTAATATTTTAAATTAAAAAAACAAAAAAATTAAATAATATGACCGTTGTCAACGGTAAAAAGTGGGGCCCCTCTCATTTTAAGCGTTTTAATTAAAACGCCGAACCAATTTTTTTTTTCGAAAATAACGCCCTATAACGCCGGGTGTAGTGGCTTATGGGGCGTTATAGGGCGTTTTATTTGAAAAATTTTTAAAAAACACGCCCCACTACGGGCGGTCTAATGGTGTAAGGGGTGCATTTCCATTGAAATTAGGCAAACTTTTCCTCACCCAATCATGTTGTGCCATGTCATTCCTCTCTTATTCTTGTATAATGCTCAAAAAAAAAAAAAAAAAAAAACACACACAAGTAGTGAATGTCTAAAATGAGATTAGGCAAACTAATTTTAAAAATATGTGATTGGTTGATATAAGTCTGGGCCCCACCACTTACCCTCTCCCTCTTCTAAGTCTCCTCGATTTGGGACTTCCCCGCACGGCAAACATCCTTGGCGGCGGTGTTGCCCCTTGCCGCGACCACCCCGTATACCTTATGTTTACATAGTAAAGGACAAGTAAACCACATAATTTACTTGTACCTTGTGGTTTTAATTAGAACTAAGTATGTGTTAAAGCATAAAGTGGCGGATCCAATAATTTTTTCAGGGATTCTTTTGGTAGATTTTCAATAATCCTAATTATATACAAAGTTTTTACTAATTTTTTCGGTTTTTTTTTGAACTGAGGGGTTCCTGAGAAACCCAAAAACCCCTTGGATCCGCCCCAAATGCACACTTGGGTATACTTTACTTGTAGGTTTTATGGTAAAGGACTACCGCATAATTTACTTGTAACTTGTGTTTCTGGTCAGAACTAAGTATGTGTTCAAGCACTACAAGAAAAAGTATACTTGAAGTTTTATTTTAAGTTTGATATAGAAGCCGGTGACATAACGTTTATCTCGATATCTGTTTAAATTATCAATGTAATACACACATGTAACATAAATTAAATTTGTTCTCCATGTGATCCACAAACATAAAATTAAATTTAATAATGTCTCATGTGCATTTAGGTATTTTCGTAATTCTCAACATGAATTCAAATTTTAAATAAGAAAATCTAAGCCCCTTATCCTTCAATGTTAGACAATCCGTAGTGGGTTTTTTTTTGCCCCCCCCCCCCCCAAAAAAAAAAAAAAAAAAAACGTCCAAGCATGTCTTGGAACCGCCCAAGGGCTTTCTTTTTAAGAAAATGGTGTGGTGTCCTTTTTAAACGCCTTCACTTGTTTCATTGGCCAGTAGCATTTTTTTATGTTTTTTTTTAGTTCTATTTGAATATCTAACCATCATAAGATTTCAAGCCCTATTACACCCTGTTTAACATAATGCATCACAATGCCTACATACTGACTGGATCGCCATATAACGCAAAATGCCCAAAGGTCTTCCCTCTCCCACTACACAAAGTCTCAACTGTTCTATATGTTATCTACTTTCATGTGGGAAATTAAATTTTAAATAAGAACAAGGAGGGATGAAAGTACTAAACTAGGTACATGAATTAGTATTATAGGATGATACAAATTTCATTTGGGATTAAGATTTGTAAAGTCATTTTTGAAAAAAAAAAAAAAAAAAAAACCATACTTAGGGTTTGTTATTGTTCAGTGTGAGGACATGGCAGCATTGGAGAGAAAATTGAACGAGCTGAACATCAAGTACATAAAGAGGACAGTGGGCGGGAAAGAAGACGGGGTGATCGACCAGCTGTTTTTTAAAGATCCAGATGGATTTATGATTGAGATCTGCAACTGCGAGAATGTGAAGCTGAAGCCTGCGGGTTCCATTGGCCGGCTTAAACTGCCATTTGACCGCCATAATCCGCCTGTGGAGCTCGACTCTAATGCTGCGAACGCCAGCTGAATCACGTTGATTTGTACGAGTGATTTGTATGAGCTATGTTTCTTCAACAACGCATTTCTCAACTTATATTTGCATATGTAGATGATAGTTGCGACCACAAAATTGAAGTGTTTGCTAGCCATGCATTAATTAGCTGTAAAACAAAATACACGTCTATGTATGGAAACCCGTTCTTTTTGTAACACAATACACATGTCTAAGGTAGGTAAGTAGGGTATCGTATAAGTATCTTACCCATATTGAGGGTAAGTAAGGTATCCATAAGAAACAAATAGTTAGTTCTAAGGTAAGTAGGGTATTATTTAGGGTAAGTTAGGTGTCGTATAAGTATTGTACCCATAAGAAACATGTAGTTATCGTACCCATAAGAAACATGTAGTTGGTTCTTAGCTAGCACTACACAAATTGTTTGATTATAAAAGATAATGCAAAAACTTGACATGCGTTTAAATGCTTAACATAATTAATAACCTATCACATTCCTCCTAACACTCAAGAGTCTCCATAATTATTCATTTATTCACATTGATGTTTGTTATTAATTTTACATTTATTCTTTGCCTATATGTATGATCATATTGTAACTTGTTTTGTTATAGTGAGAGTTATCATTTCCTACATGGTATAGAGCCAAAACCGATCCACCCTCCCTCATTCTTCATCATCGCTGCTATGGCCGCCTCTTCTTCCGAATCCAACCCCCTCCTGTGACAACTGTGCTCTGTAATCGATGTTCAATGTAAAACAATGTTAATTATTAATAAAACGATGTGTTTTGGTGTTTTTATGTGTGTATTTGTGTTTGATGATTTTACGATTTGATTCGAGTTAGATTTCAAGCTTTAAATCGCTTTCTGGAAAGTTATACGCAAACTTGTGCGTAAACGCAGTCAGTTTAACGCGACAAACACTCCGGGATAGTGACATAGGCTTAACATATCTTAAATAACCTAAACATAACTTAGAAATAATTTTTGGAAGATTTGGTGTGTTGAAATCAAGTTTGTTCGATCGCAGGGACTATTTGTGTCAAATTGCGAAACTATGCCGATTTGCATAGTAACGAACGTTCCGGAACTTGATCATAACTTCAACATACCCTAAATATCCTTTATATAGCTTAGAAATAGGCTTTGAGGGGTTCAGTATGCTAAAATAAACTTTTTGATCAAATAGGGACTAAAAACGTCAAAAAGTGCATAAGTTTGCATTTTCGCGCATATCTTACGTTCTGAATATATCCGGACATCCAAAAATTTTTGTAATCATTAAAATATCTTATTTTAGTGATTGGAATGCAAAAATTCCATTCGTCGCTTAATTTGGATCGTTTTTGCGTCCGTTACGATTTCCGTCGTAATTAACCGAATAACGCAACCGTATGACCAAACGAACCGACATCCGAGATATTTTTGAGCATATTTTAAGTTCCCTATACTTTAACTTCATTTTAGAGCCTTGAAATGGGGTTAACGGAGCTTAAACGTGCCGAAAACTGACTTTTAACATGAAGGGACCAATATTGACATTTCTGGAAACTGGGCTCTCGCGGGCCGCGTAAGAGAGGTCTCTCTCTCTCGCGGGCGCGACAGACACTTAGCTCAGATTCTTTGTATTTGGTCTATTTCAGCCAATTTGATGGTTCTAAACCCCTGATTTGGATACCATTTGATTGTTTTTATGTGCCCCACGTATTGTAAAACCATGTGCCCACTTGTATGGCCTAGATTGAAGCACGAAATGCGAGAAACGATCCTAACAGTTCTCCGAAAACTATATAAACCCAAGCTTTCCTTCATTTTCTGCTCACACTTTGGTTCAACCTGCTCTAAGTTGAAGTTATTACTTCATACCTGAGTTGTTTGAATCAAAACTTCCTAGCTTGGACCCTTTGTGAGTTTCTTTCGTGCTTTTATTGCTTTTCAAGTACGAAAGTCAAACATTGTTTGACTTTCTGCTTTGACCAGTCTTTGGTCAACACAAAGTTCGTTTGAACTTTGCAACGTGAGCGTAATCACGAGGGTTATAGTCCCGTATGACTATACCTACTGATTACCACGTTGATTAGGCGTAGTGACGAGTCATAGTTTCGGTCAAAATGCGTATTTATGCGTATTTTATAACCAAACTATTCTTGGGTATCAAAACCCTTTGTTTTGATATCAAAACCTGTTTTCTAACTTAACTAAACATGTTTTAACATGTTTAGCTCGTCACTTTTAGTTTAGTGCTTGTATAGAGTCGTAAGTCAAGCGGTCTAAACCACCGCTTAGACTTTCGAACTAGACCCGTTTGGTCGATCTTTAGGATCCGACCAAGCATGTTTAGTGACCATAGTTGTATAGGGAATAACCTTCCGAGGTTATACCTTATGGTCACATAGTTTAAGTAGTTGTATGATAGGTAGTTTATATGCCTTAGGAAAATGACCAAAACGCCCATTTTCATGCATAATTGAATTTTAAGCATATGTAACATAAACTTTTGTCACTTAACTGATTATGCAACACGTATAGGCATATAATACTTGTCATAGGACTAGTTAGACATCTCGAACACGCGTTTGCGTGAACGACACGTTAAAGTAGCGTAAGCTACCTTAATGGGTCGTAACGGGTCGAAAGCACTTAGTATAGGTTCCGATTTAGAATGTAGGCCTTGTTAAACCATATCATATGAGTTCCAATACTCATTTGGTTTACGAAACCCCATTCTGTCCGATCTTCCGATTTAGGTGTCGATTTATTTGACTAGGTGATCTGATTATTAGGTGCTGCTTGATTTCTCTGGTTTGCTTGAGTTTGTTGAGTTCTTTTGATTGAGGATACTTTGTACTTCGATGTGAGTACATAGTTCCTCTATTTTACCGTTTTCAATTGTTTTGGGGTGATTCATATGTGTTAAATGATTTCGAGGTTTATACGATGGTTTCAAAAACGATTAAAATGGTTTATATTAAACTAATACCGATTTCGATAATGTGAACAAATTTGTTGGTTGTAGTTACATAAAGAATAACATTCATTAACATTGATCAAGCCGACCAATATTAGGTTATGGTACCATAGGATCTGACACATCCCGTTATCAGACTGCACCCATGGTTATGTGTGGGGGTTATGTGGGTAACGACCGAATCTGTGATTGTTAACTTACCCTTTGGTGGTTTATTAATTCGAGTTGAACGATGGACGAGTTGCGAAGGTTTGGATGTTATTAGCGAGGCGACCAAAAGTAGTTTTCACAATTAAAACAAGAACGATTTTGGGATGATATAAACGGTTTTGGAAACGATTGGAACAAGTTAAACGATTTGAACAAACGATTGGTTTTGGGTGGTGATTAGGTAATGGGACGGGTATAACATGATAAAAGCATGGTAGATACGCCGCTGGTACTTCTTATATATAAGTGTTTTTATCATATTACATTCCGTGTCATTATTTAGTTCACTTGGACAAACGATTTTGAAACGATGTCACATAACGACGTTTTCTAAACGATATAAACCATAGGAGTTTTATAACGAGAACAATTTACAATTTGGATTATTTAAACAAATGTTTTTGGGTTTAGAATCATGGCTACAAGATTTTATAAACTATAACTAACTTGATTTGAGTTGGTTAATTATGTTGCAATACACTTTTCAAAACAAGGTTTGTAACTTTTGACTCTTATAGTCTAATAAGGTACTGCAACATGTAAACTAGCCATGAATCCGACACTCTTATAAAACCTATGTGCTCGCCAACATTTCTTTGCTGACTTTTTTTTTACATATGTTTCAGGTGGTGTTAAATGATGTTGATTGCTAGGATGCATGTTTATATAGGATCTGGACGAGGCCTTAGTGACATAATAACAATGATAGTCGATGTGTAACTTGTTTGTTTGGTTTTAAGACAATGTAAATATTCTAATGAATCAATAAAATGAAACTTTTGTATCCATGGTTGTGAAACAATGATTCTGCCACTCCACTCCCCGACGTATCCGCCGCCGTTTCGTTGTTTTAACGAGGTCGGGGTGTGACACTCCCCCACTCTCTTGCTAATCTCATTCCCATCAAACTCTCATCCTCCAACTACCTACTTTGGAAATCACAAATGGAGCCTCTTCTTTCCCTTCAAGGTCTCATATCACATGTTGATGGCTCAGTTGATTCCCCAATTCACACTGTTACCACTAATAATAAAACCTCCCCTAATCCTGAGTATGTTTCATGGCTTGCTGCTGATCAACGCACCATAGTGCTCATCAATGCCACGCTATCGGAGGAAGCGATGACTGTAGTGGTCGGCCAGGCCACTGCTCATCAAAGGTGGTAGTCTCTTGAAGCCGCCTATGGTAACACTTCTATTGAACGGGCCCAGAACCTCCGTGATCAGCTTTACACTCTTCTTAAAGGGTCTAAATCTGTGGCTGACTTTGGTCGTCAATTAAAGGGATTGTCGGACCAATTGGCGGCGATCGGATATCCGGTTAACCGGGATGACCAGACTCACTGGTTCCTTTTTGGTCTAGGACCCTCTTTTGAGTCATTTTCTGCCATCATCAAATCGGTTCAGCCCCCACCATCTCTTCAGGATCTTATTTCCAAAGCCGAAAGCCATGAAATGTTTTTTCGGTCGTTACATGCAAACAATCAGCCTCCATTTGCTTTCACAACCCAAGCCGATCACACCAACACTCCTGTGCGTGGTCGTCGTTCTTCTCGTTTCGCTGGATCTAGTAACCGTGGTGGTCGCAATGGTGGTCGTGGTTATAATCGGCGACTGCCCCATTGCCAACTGTGCCGTCAATCGGGCCATTATGCCTCTGCATGCCCCTCATTGTCCACTTTTGCTAATCGCCACAATTCGGTTGATGAGAGCATTGCTAATGCTTTCTTATCTAAATGTGTTGTTAATGAATCTCGTCCCGATTGGTTTGCTGATTCGGGAGCAATGGACCACATGACTCCCAATGATCAAAATGTCATCAACACCACTCCATCTTCAGGTAATCAATTGGTTATGTTTGGGAACAGTCACTCGCTAGCTGTTGCCCGAACAGGTTCCTCTACTCTCTCTAATTCATTAAAATTAAATAATGTTCTTGTTGTGCCACATCTTACGTGCAATCTTCTCTCAATTAGCAAACTTACTATGGATAATCCTGTTGATGTCCTATTTTCTTATCCTTCTTTCTTTATTCAGGATCGCAAAACAAGACATGTTCTGGCTCGCGGTCAATGTGAAGGTGGTCTTTATGTTTTGAAGCCCGCTCCTCAAGCTTGCTTTTCTACGTCCTCGTTTTCCACCGCATCTTTTGAACTTTGGCACTCCCATTTGGGACATGCCCATTTTGATGTTATTAATAATCTAAATAAACGTGGTTGTTTGTCCGTTTTTGCTTCATTACCTAAACCTCAATTATGTCAATCATGTCAAATAGCCAAATCTAAAAGGTTATCGTTTGAATCAAATAATAATTGGGCTACTAAGCCTCTTGATCTTATCCATAAAATAATCTATATTGTCATTTAAGCATAATTATCATTCAATTAGACAAAATTATAACTTGTTAACTCGACAAATTACATAAAATTATCTAGAGTAAATTACAAAAATCGTCCTTTATGTTGCCACTAGATTGCAAAGTGTGTCATTTATCTTCAAAAAGTACAAAAACGTACTCGATGTTTGCAAACCCCTACACATTATGTCCTTTATCCCTTACTTAGTTATTTTTCATTGTTAAGTGGGAGGGGGGATGGATAATGTTTGGTTGCGTAGTTGTAGGGTTTTAGAGAGAGAGAGAGAGAGGGAGGGAGGGAGGGAGGGGGGGAGGGGGGAGAGGAAGAAGAAGATGAAAGGGTGGGCCCATATGTTATTATTTTTTATATATATATTTTTTATTTTTTTTATCTGTTCATGGGCAATTTAGTCATTTCAAACACACTTAGCGGAGAAATTTAACATAGGCTAGTGATAAGGATCACATGAGTGCAAAAATTACAACCACTGGGACCAACTCTGTAATTATTAAAGCACTGAGACTAACTCTGTAATATCTGCAAACCACAAGGACCAACCGTACATTGAACTCTACAATTTGAGAGCATTCACATTGAAACCGTTATGTTTATTCATATAATTACACTAAAAAACACAACTTAATCTCTCATCTTTTTAATTAAATAATATTATTTTATACATTTTATCATTACCTTTTCTCTCATCCACTTTCAAAAATTTATAGGAATGAACAGTATTTCCCGTATATAAATATATGAACAATAACATTTTTTCTGTTCATTATTTACAACCTCTCATAGTAAACCTATGAGTCCACAGAATCCTTAAGTAAACCTATAAGCTCTTTATATGTTAGCACTTACACATACCATCTACGTTGCAATACAAAATTGGCAACTTTGGGGAACAATTTATTTTTGAATAGCAAGAATCTCACGTGTAAACTCACCCTTCTTGAGGCTATGTCTAAGGTCGACTCTTCGACCGCCATGAGACCGTGCCCCCCTCTCATGCGCGGGAACCGGATAGAATCCGTAATCCCTCGCCCTCATCAGGTTCGAACCTATAATTAAAGCACTGATTCGTCCCTTCACCCCAGATGTCCTTTGAAAATGGCTTAAACGGGAATCCAACCTGCGTCTCCACTAAGGAGAGGACATACCAATTTATCACTATACCAAGTTCTCAGGACCCGTAAAAAAAACGCAGTTGGCAAAGAGACGGATGAGACGATTAATGATAGGAGAGAAGGTGAACAAGATGATGGAGTTGGTTGAGGTTTGTGCTTTCAAGTGCTCCCACTACACCAGTTTTATATCATTAGATATATATATATAGGGAAAGGTTAACATACAAAAAGGCTTATCGTACAAAATGTACGCGACGCGCGTAACCCTTGGATCAGGCCAAAAATCACGCATGGATCAGTTAATCACGCATGGGAGCCAGTTAATCACGCATTGGAGCCATTAATCACGCATGGGATCAATTTTTTTGACCTAATCACGCATGGGATCTTAATTACGCAAGTTATGTTGAACAAAAAATTGATAATCACGCATGGGATAATAATTACGCACGTTATAATTCTGTCGCGTACGTTAACGTACGTTAATCACTTTTGTACATTATACTTTCTCTCTCTCTATATATATATTTTGTTAAAAATGATTAAAAGACAAAGTTATGTACATAACTAAACCCTTGGATCTAAGGCCGGCTCAAAATATTGTAGGCCCGGAGCGGATAACAAAATTGAGGCCCTTTACGTAAAAAATAAAAGAAAAAAAAATTGTTTTTGATCATATGATTCATATACCATCTCTATGTATACATAGTTATATATCATAAACCTCAACGCCAACAATTTTAAAGTCAAAATCACCTACATATAATATGTTATCTTAAGAATTTGGGGCCCCAGGGAAGTGGAGGCCTAAAGCGGCTTGCTTTATTTCACTCCCCCTTGAGCCGACCCTGATCTAACGCCTATTTAAACAAATGTGACAACTGAAAATAGGGGTGTGCAATAACCTAATCGTTAACTGAACCGAAAACCGACAAAACCGAACCAAAATTAACCGAAACCGAATTAACCGAAAGTCCGTTAACGGGTATTTTTTTTACCATCGGTTAACCAAAATTAACCAAACCGAACCGGATAATTTTTTTTTTTTATATATTTCTAGTTTTTATACCTCTATTTCATTTATTCATGTTTTATACTTTCATTTCATGTAATACTACATCTCTTTCATTTATTTATGCCTTCATTTCATTTATTTATACCTTCATTTCATTTATTTAAACATCTATTCATACATTTATACCTCTATTTCATTATACATCTATTCCATGTATATATGCATCTATTTCATGCATTTATACCTGCATTACATGTATTTCTAAGCAAAAAATTTAGCCTTTATTTGAATTGATTATTAACCGAAAATTAACCGATGACTTCGGTTACGGATAATGCTAATAACCGAACCGAACCGAACCGTGCACACCCCTAACTGACAAGATGATATAAGTTTTTTTTTTAAATGGCAAGAAACGACGTGCTAAACAACATAACATCGGGCGCTGTGGCCAAGGTCGACTACTCGACCGCCGCCAGCCCTTGGCTCTCTCCAAGATGCGCGGAAACCCGACCTTCACCCGCCCGAAGGCACGACCGTGGAATTATCGGTAAAACCTTGCCTCCCATCCAAGACGAACCGGTGCCACTCGTATTCGCCCTTCACCCGGATGCCACAGAAAATAATGGGGACAATGAGAGTCTAACCTAGATCACAAGTAACACCAAATTTTTCCCCAACCACATCACCATTAACTCATTGCCACAAGATGATATAAAGAATAAAAAAATGTGATTATTCTAAATATATTAAATCTTGTTATAAATTATTAATTATTAATTTGAAAACAATGTAATTTACTCAATTTTTATTAAATTTTGATGTTGAATCATGCTACTCAATCTTCCGACAACACCATATGGTTGGATATATACTATTTTTGGCAAGATAAGGATCAAGGATGTTTGGCACTCACTTCGCGACTTCTATGTTTAGACGTCCGATCAAAAAACCAACGGCCCGATTTAAAACATACCTAATGTATCTAAGCTAACGTATAATTGACCCTGCACCAACTATATGTAAATTACTAATTACGCATCATTCAATCACTCAACCCATTTGATATATTCCACTCTGAAGATACATATCCGAAGACCGGACATAATCCTTTGGGACGAACCGGACTCACCTGAACGGGTTTCCTAGATACGCCCGTTCCCCCATGGCTCCGAGGACGAACTTCCTTTCAAGTGCGTCTGGATGAATGACGTAATCCCAGTTGACCATTATAAATACCCCTTCAAGTACAAGGCCAAGTACGATTTTCTGAACCTCCGTCCTTACTTTCTCTCTCTATTTTCTCTCTCTACCAATACTTATCTTCACGCCTGAGGGTGGTCGCAGAGGGGCCCTCCCATATCTGCGACGAGCCTAACGGTTTTCTGTTTTGCAGGAACCTTTTCCAAGCTTTCTTACAAGACCCAAACCCTCGATTACAGACTCCGGCCTGGATTCGATTCTTTGGTTCTTCAATTGGCGCCATCCGATCTCACAGCTCACAGTCCTTCACTTTGGTGAATTTCTTGAGCAACGAACTGACAAATGGCGGCCTCAGGTTCTATGAATCTGGGATCCATGGTTGCTAGTACAGAACCAGCAAGCACTGTTTCCGCAATCTCAGCCCCTTTAGGCTCGGGACCAGTAACAACCTTGCCTTTTATTCTAATTCCCACTTCACAAACTTCAGAGTTTGATGCGGAATTTCTCTCTAAAAATGCAAGTCTTCTACGAAGATTAAAAGCACAACAGGCTAGAGATGAACAGATCCTCAGTTTACGAACCAGGCTCTTTCATGAGGAAACTCCGGTAAGGACTATGGGTCCTACGATGTTCACTCATCCTACTTTCTCCACAGTTGTTACCTCGGAAACTTATAATGAATATGTGCAGGGTTCCTCCGGACCATCTCCAGCAATGGCAGTACGAAATGAAACACAAATGGAAGCAATTAATGATCCGGAACTTACGAAGCCGTATCATCCGGTCTCCATGACTGCTAAGTCCAAATTCAGCGCTCGTATCACTCACGCTAAGCTCCCTCCGAAGCTTAAAATGCCTACTACCGTCAAGAAATATGACGGTACCACCGATCCGGACGATCACATGTTTGATTTCGATAGGGCCGCACGCGTGGAACAATGGCCGATGCCGGCATGGTGTTTCATGTTCGCACAGACACTAACCGGAGCTGCTTGGGTATGGTTTGACGCGCTAAATGAAGGAGAGATCAACAATTTCGAAGAATTCCGAAGATTATTCCTCCAGAACTTTAGCCAACAACGGCACTACTCCAAAGAAATCACCGAGGTTCACAACATTCGGAGAAAGGATGGAGAATCTTTGGATAGTTTCATCGACCGGTTCAACCGGGAAAGTATGCAGATCAGTGGGGTAGTTGACCAGCTAAGGATCTCCGGATTCTGTCATGGTGTCTGGAACAACCAGCTAGTCGAAAAGTTGCACGAAAATCTTCCGAAGACAATGGAAGTACTCATGGAACGAGCCAGAGCTTTCGCTCGAGGAAAAAACGCTTGTAATCCAGCACCGGAGTCAGATCATAAGATGTCCTCTTGGAAGAAAAATGGTGGGTCTGTATTTGATAAAGCTCCATCCGGAAGCAGGGGGCGAACCCATTCTTACATCAGAAACGATAGGCCTCAACGAGGACGAAGCTCTGGATCAAGATTTTACAACCTATCAGATCTTTCTAAAACTCCGAGTGAAATTCTCAGCGCCGAAGGAGCAAACTTCCCAGCTCCGCCAAAGCTCCGAAATCCAGGCGACAAGAACTCCAAGAAATATTGCGAATTTCATCATGCGTGGGGCCACAACACAGATGATTGCTGGTCCCTAAAACAAGAAATAGAGAAAGCAGTGCGGTCCGGTAAACTGTCACATTTAGTGAAAGAAGTTAAAGAAGGGAAGTCCGCAGGGAACACGATGGACAACCCGAATAATCAACCAGCAATCTGCATGATCAGGAAAGTAAATAGCCAAGGCATTAAGCGGTCAAATCAACATATGGCCGCTTGGATGCTGTAGCCAATCGCTTTCCCCCCACTTACCTCTGGAGAGGTTAAAGACGGACCAATTATAGCATCAGCAGTAATAGCAGGTCAATAAGTTCCGAAGAATCTATGTTGATAGCAGAAGTGCCACGGAGATTATGTATCAACAATGTTTTCAACAGCTAGCTCCGCAAACCAAAGCAAAATTGATACGAGTCTCTATACCGTTGATAAGTTTCTCTGGAGAAGTGGTACAGCCTATTGGGCAAATCACTTTGCCGACAACATTGGGAGAAGGAAGCATGGTCCGAACCGTCAATTTAACATATCTGGTGGTGGAAGCAAGATCCGTCCACAACGTCATACTAGGGAGACCAGGCATGTGCGTTTTCGGCATCATCAGTTCTACCATACATGGCTCTTTAAAATTCCCCACCGAAGCAGGGGTGGCGACTTTGCATTCTGAGTCAACAGTCTGCGTAGCTGAAATACGACAAAGCAACAGCAACATACAACCTCCGAACCTCCTTACGGAAGTATGGGCCATACACCCACATTTTCCGGAGCAAAAAATTGTAATTGGGGCCCAGCTCCATGAACGTACCAAGAAGAAATTGTGGAAGCTTTTGTCAAGTTCACTTGATGTGTTTGCATGGCAAACCTCTGACATGGTCGGAGTACCCCGATGTTTGGCCGAACATAAACTGAAAGTGTCACATTCAGTAAAGCCTATAGCTCAAAGAAAAAGAAATATGGCCCCAGCCCGAAACAAAGCCATCTCCGAGGATGTACGAAAGTTACTCAGCGTCGAAATTATCAGAGAAGTGCGGTATCAAACATGGGTCTCCAATCCTGTGATGGTAACCAAGAAAGACAAAACTTGGAGGATGTGCGTCGATTTTTCTGATCTAAACAATGCATGTCCAAAGGATTGCTATCCTCTGCCGGAGATTGATATGAAGATCGATTCTCTTTCCAGCTTTTGTCTTAAATGCTTCTTGGACGCATACAAAGGTTACCACCAAATTCAGATGGCTTTAGAAGACGAAGATAAGACAGCATTTGTAACAAATGAGGGGCTCTTCTGTTATAACAAAATGCCGTTTGGACTGAAAAACGCCGGAGCTACATATCAAAGGCTGATGGATAAAGCATTCAAAGACCAAATCGGAAGAAACTTAGAAATTTACGTGGATGATCTGGTCATCAAAAGTAAAGCCGAAGACAACATGATCGATGACATACTCGAAACCTTCACCAGGCTTCGGAGTATCAATCTCAAGCTTAATCCCAAAAAATGTTCTTTCGGTTTAGAAGAAGGAAAGTTCCTGGGCGTATGGATAACACAGTCCGGAATACAGGCGCACCCTGATAAAATCAAAGCTGTAATCTCCATGCAGCCTCCTAAAACAGTTAAGGAAATCCAATCATTGAATGGTAAGTTGGTAGCGCTTCATCGTTTCGTCTCAAAAGCAGCCGATCGCACCATTCCCTTCATGAATGTGTTGAAAAAGCGAACTGGAAAAGGTCAGATAGAGTGGACACCGGAGGCTGATTCGGCATTCCAAGAATTAAAAGTTTGTCTTGGGTCATTACCCACTCTGACCGCCTCAATCACCGGTGAAACTGTCACTGTTTATCTCTCTGCCTCACACTTCGCTATAAGTGCGGTACTTGTGGTGCATCGGAATCAAGCGCAAATACCGGTTTACTATGTAAGCCGCATCTTGAAATACTATGAAACTCGATATCCGATGATAGAAAAATTAGCACTCGCATTGGTACATGCTTCCCGACGCCTCCGAAGATATTTTCAGGCTTTCAATATAGAACTACTGACTGATCTTCAGATCCAGCAAATTCTCAGGAAGCCGGAGGTTTCCGGACGCCTTACCAAGTGGGCAATTGAACTCAGCGCTTTTGACATCACCTACCGAACCCGAGGTCCGGTGAAAGGCCAGGCTGTGGCCGATTTCCTCACAGAGGTACCAACCGGAGAAAGCGTCAAAGAAAAGTCCGCATTACCAAGGGTATGGAACCTGTATACAGACAGAGCCTCCAGCAAAGAAGGATCGGGAGCTGGTTTAATCTTAATAGATCCGGAAGGGATAGAGTATACTTATGCTCTATGTTTCGAGTTCAAAACTTCTAACAATGAAGCAGAGTATGAGGCTCTTCTCGCAGGACTCCAAACCGCGGCTAAGGCCGGTGCGACCTCCGTACTAGCACATGTTGATTCACTATTAGTCGCTAATCAGGTCAGTGGAGAGTACGAGGCACGGGAAGAAAACATGGTTCGGTATCTCAACCAAGTTAACAGCCTAATCTCCTCCTTTGACTCTTGCAAGATAGTACACATACCGCGAAGCAAGAACAAGAAAGCCGATGCTTTAAGTAAGCTTGCCTCCGTAGCTTTCTGTCATTTATCCAAAGAAGTGTTAGTTGAAACTTTACAAGCTCCGGCCATCCAACAGGCGGTTTCTGTTATGACAGTCTCCATGCAAGAAAAATCGTGGATGACTCCGATCTTGGAATACTTGAAAGAAGGAACGCTCCCAGAAGATAAGGCTCAGGCCCGGAAGTTAAAGGTAAAAGCGTTGCAATATCAGATTCACGATGGGCAACTTTACTGAAAGACCTTCTTAGGTCCGCTCCTAAAATGTTTAACGCCGGACGAAGCCAGCCACGTTATAAGAGAAATTCACTGGGGAATATGTGGTATCCATTCCGGACCCAGGATGGTGATAGCCAAGGTCATGAACGCTGGTTACTTTTGGCCAGGCATGCACCAAAGTGCGGTTAACGAGTTATAATCATGTGAAGACTGTCAGCGGCACGCTCCCGTCAGTCACCGAGCAAAAAATAATTTGGTCCCCGTAACCTCCACATGGCCGTTCCAAAAATGGGGGATTGACATCGTTGGTCCATTTCCAGTTTCCACCGGAGGAGTAAGGTTTCTACTGGTGGCCATCGATTATTTCACAAAGTGGATAGAGGCCAAACCCCTCCAAACCATCACAGGGGACCAAATACTAAGGTTTGTCTGGGAGAATATAGTATGCAGGTATGAGATGCCGCTCTGTATCGTCAGCGAGAACGGGAAACAATTTGCAGAGAAACCATTTAAAACATGGTGCGAAAGGATGCATATAGAACAAAGTTTCACGTCGGTCGCCCACCCTCAGGCCAACGGGCAGGTAGAAAGAGCCAACCACAGCATTGTGGAAGGCATCAAAAAACGGTTGGGGAAGGAAGGCGTCTCCTGGGCGGATGAACTACCGCACGTTTTGTGGGCTCACAGGACGATGCTGAAGACAAGCACCAAGGAAACCCCTTTCAGCCTGACGTATGGCACGGAAGCAGTCATTCCTGCCAAAGTAGGAGTGCCCACCCTCCGCATGCAGCTAAACCAAGAGGAAAACGAACAAGAACTCTGACAGAACCTTGACCTGGTCGAAGAAAGGAGAGAGCTTGCGGCCATTCGAGAAGCGAAATATAAAAAAGAGTTGGAAAAACACTACAACTCCAAAATAAAAGAGGTCCGGTTCAAAGTGGGAGATTATGTCATGCGGAGTAACGAAGCAAGCTTGGCCGAGGGGATCAGAAAAATGGCCCCAAAGTGGGAGGGCCCTTACCAGATCAAAACAGCAGGAAAAGACAGTGTATACACTCTGAGCAAAATGGATGGAATCTCCGTTCCTCGCACTTAGAACGGAGTGCACCTTAAGAAGTGTTTTCTTTGAAAAAACTTTATGTTTCGAAATAAGTTTGTAAAACGGAGGATACGAGCTCCGTCCCTTTTATTTCCTTGTAATGCAGATGTTTTTGCCCGCACTAAACAATTTTATAATTCCAAGAACCGCAGAGGGTTTTACCTGCGGACTATTTAAAATGTTTTTTACCTTGTGTTAACCGGAGAAACTTAACTCCGGACTAATAAATAGAATGACAAAATTTTCTATCACTAACAAAGTTGCAACACAAAAATATTTTCGGCCAAACTAGGGACGCTAACCCTAAAAGGAAAGTATGAATTGGTTTCGTTTGTACTCTTCCCTTTACTTAAAATTATCCCAAAAAGAAAAGCAAATCAGATCCGTATCACAAAAAAGAACATTCTTAAAAAGTAGAAACGTAAACACAAGCATGGACGCATGTACAAAAGTGATTACATCATAATCAACCGGACTAAATATAGCCAGACGATACAAAAAAACATTTACACTTCAAAAGGATAATTGTCAAAACACAAGTAAAAGCATCATTACATTCATTCCGAATCAAAAAAATAAGGTGCATATCCCAAACAACCGGACATGTCCACCCCCTAAAATGTTAAACAAAATAAAACTATCCAGGTGCATACCCCAAAGAGCCGGGCATGTCCACCTCATTCTTTCGAAGAACCACCACTTGCAAAGAAAAGAGCTTTCTTGATTTCAGAAAGCCGCTCATTGACAAGCTTTGTGAGGTCCTCCACAACCGGAAAGGCAAGGGAATCAAAACAGGCAATCGCCGCATCCAGTTCCTCCTTGGCATTGTGGTTCAGCAACGGAACATCCGCATAAGGGGTCTTCTTCTTCAAGGCATGAACATAACCACTATGAAGACCGGAGTTAACACCTACGGCGCTCATTGCATTGTTAATAGCGGCTACGGTAGCAGTCATCTCCGGCCCCTTGTGAATGTTTTTAGCCAGCAGCTTGGCCCCTTCCAAAAGCATCCAGGTTTTTGGTTGCTTGAAGCTCCTCCACTTTAGCCTTCAAGGAAAGATTCTCAGCTTCAATATCTTCTTCGTGCACCTTCATCTCCTCAATCCGCGCCTTCAAATCAGCTTCCCCTGATTTGAACACGTCCCGCTCTGGCCAAGGTGTTAGAAAAAATAGGAAAATAAAAATGTTTAAGCCAAAGTAAGGTGCGTATCGGCCATCATATTTGCGTAAGCTATACGAGCATTTTCAAAAGACGCCTCCATCTTCGCCATAACCTCCTTGTGCTGATCATCCTTCTGCTTCATGGACTCGGAAAAATTCTTCAACTCAGCTGATATCCTATCACGGTCCTCCGCAGCAGAAGCGGCAGCCGCTTGAGACGATTGATTCTGAGCAATCAAAGACTTAACTTTTTCTTGCTGAGCTTGAAGATCCTGAGTAAGCTGAGTTATTCTTTTTTCTGCATCCGGGCTCTTTTGAATCTTACGTTTTAAAGATCGAGTCTCTCTCTCCAAATTCTCCCGTACCGACTCCGCCTCAACCCACCTCTGATAAAGCTCCGTCACGAAAATATTTGACTGAGCCTGATTAGTTAAAACCGCGGCACTCAGATCCGGGTTCTTCATTTTTCGGCTCTTGGCATGGTCAAGCAGAGTGTTTATGTTGAAGAGGAGAGTTCTTGCAACCAACTCATCCATCACCGAATCCTTGTTCCGAATATCCCACTCAGGAATGAATTTGTCTTCAGCCGTCGCCGGATCGATCTCCATATCGTCCGAGAAAACATCTGCATATTGAAAAAAGGACATTAACTCAGGTCCGAACCAAGATGATGGAAGAGAAGACACTTGGTCTTCCTCATCTTCAATGATGCGGTCCAGACCTAAAGACGAGTCCAACATCGTACCTGAAAAAGTTACCATTTTCGGTTCGTCATGAGCTTTCTCTTTCTCCTTACTTGTAATTTCCGGAACTTCCGTTTCCATGTTCTCTACTTCGTTACTGGGGAGAAAACCTCCGGAAAAGGTAGGGGTCGGTTTATTGCGGGCTAATGCGGCTTCTTCCCTGGAAAACTTGCCATCGGTAAGATGCTCATCAAATTCGTTCATCACATCACCCTCAGAATAAGAGAATCCTTTCTTGTTCTTCTTTAACTTCGGCATATGAAGAGGGTCGGATGACCGGATCTGTACAGTTTCATTTTTCCTTTTCCGAATAAGAGGTTTTGAGGCAAGGTCGGGAGCAGCACCTTTACTTGTCAGGGAAGCAGAAGAAGGATGGAGTTGAAAAGCTTCATCCAACTTGTGAATCTCCGGATCGTCCTCCACGTCATCTAAAATAGATCTCTTTCCAGCTTGAGATCCTGAAGAACCAGCCGTTTCTTTCGTAGGAGTAGGTACAGAAGAAGCTCCATCAGCATCGGATGGTTCAACTACATCCGTAACAACCAATGGACGAATTTCTTGAGCCGAAGAGGCTACCTGCTTCATCAGGGGAACTTCATCCTCACCTTGATCTTCCAAATCAAAGTCCAAAACATCAAAACTCGGCACCTTCAGAGCATCCCTCAGAGACATGATAACACCTGAAATTTTTTCAAAACAAAGGAAAGTGTCAAAAGGATATTACAAGTAAAAAGTGCCAAAGGGGAGGTAAAAGGCCGGAACTTATGATCACGCTTTCGGCGAATAACCGGCTAAACCCTATCTCCTTGGCTCCAGGAAAAGCAAAGATGGCCCAATAAAAGAAAGTGTTCATGAAGAGGCCGGACAGGGGACTTATGCTCAATCAAGGCATGGGCCAGTTCGTGGTCGAAGACGAAGTCTTCTCCCAAATCAAAAGACATCGTCTGGTCCTTGAGCCGCCACCTCATATCCTCTGGAAGACAACGATCATCTAGCCAGAAAAAGTTGTCCTTCCAATTCTTTAGGCTAGACCGTTCATCGGAGGAGGGGGGAGGTATGCCCTTCCGATGGGCAAACGTATACCAGTCTCCGGCCGTAATAAATTCGTAAAAATACCGGAAGACATTCAGATTTGGTTTACGGTCTTGGGCCCTACAGGATATTTCAAAGTGGCTCACACGGCTCAGGCCGAACGGGTTCACTTGGCTAATATGAACTCGGAAAAACTGAAGCACTTTTATCAAAAATTTTGAAAATGGAACCCGGTAGTTTGCAAAATTACAAACACGGGTATAAAGAGGAAACTTCCCTTGACGGAAGGGACGAATGGTTTCATCCTTTAAGGGAAGGGCTGGATCTAAATCTAATGGAATATCATACTCACGGACGAACTTATTCAACTGACGTTGAGTAAGCACGCTCACACTCGCTGACATGTTATCTTTACCAGGTGCCATAGTAAAAAGAACGCACCTTACTCTTTAGAAGAAGAAGATCAGAAAGTAAAAGAGGATAACAATGAAGAAGAAAATGAGAGGAAAAAGTGAAAATGGCAAAGTGAAAAGCGAATTTATAGAAAAAATAAGTCGGTTAGGAGCCATCAAGTCGAAGACGTCACTTCAACTGACGCCCACGATTCCCAATATGGGGTTCCGTAACAGTCACAGGTGGGTGACTGACAGTCAAACAAATTGAGTCACGCACGCCACGTCTGCACCATTCATAACACGCCACGACACCACCTCGGCCCACTCCAACGATGGCACGTCATCCAAACGAGGCAAATTTGAATTAACATTTTGCTAAGTCTCGAACGAAACTTAACAAACTGGGGGACTTGAAGATACATATCTGAAGACCGGACATAATCCTTTGGGACGAACCGGACTCACCTGAACGGGTTTCCTAGATACGCCCGTTCCCCCATGGCTCCTAGGACGAACTTCCTTTCAAGTGCGTCTGGATGAATGACGTAATTCCAGCTGACCATTATAAATACCCCTTCAAGTACAAGGCCAAGGACGATTTTCTGAACCTCCATCCTTACTTTCTCTCTCTATTTTCTCTCTCTACCAATACTTATCCTCACGCCAGAGGGTGGTCGCAGAGGGGCCCTCCCATCTCTGCGACGAGCCTAATGGTTTTCTGTTTTGCAGGAACCTTTTCCAAGCTTTCTTACAAGACCCAAACCCTCGATTACAGGCTCCGGCCTGGATTCGATTCTTTGGTTCTTCACACTCCAAAGTTTCTTAGACTTCTTCTACAATGACCACTTGGTCGGACCTTCTGCCGGAGATTCTCAATAGGATCGCCGGAAAGTTAGAATTCTACGAAGATTACATCAACTTTCTTTGTGTTTGCACTTCATGGAAATCTTTTGCCACCACCACAACCAAAAACTTAATTCAACATCTTCCTTTTCGGTTGCCCATGTTGATGCTTGCAGAATCCGACAAAGATGAAGACAATAACAACGAACAACACGAACAACACCGTAGATTCTTTCTTCTTTCCAACGGTGGCACCATACGTAAGCTGCCACTACTGGAGGTGCACTGGCAGCGATGTATATCGACTCACGGGTGGTTGATAACCACCGGAGAACAAGAGTTCTATGCCAAGCTCGTTAACCCGGTTTCTCGTACTCAACTTGAGCTCCCAGAGCTGTATATGTTTGATGAATTATACACTGATCAAGATGAATGGATGTACTACGGGTCTTGCATGAGAAAAGCTGTGTTTACATCACCTAACCCTTTATCATCAGACCCCTCCTTTCGTGTTATCATCATTTGGGGGGAAACAATTGGGTTTTGTCGGCCGGGCGATGTTTCTTGGACTCATACGGCTGGGAAGGATGCTTGTTTGATATTGCGTATCATAGAATGCGAAAACGACTCTATGTAGTAGCCACCATGGGAACTGTGTGAAAGTAGGGAATGAAGAGAATAGTTGTATCATTGATCACAAATGAAAGGTACACACCTATTTATATACATAAACTCAACCACCTCAACTAACTCTAACAACTTAACTAACTATCCAACCTGTCCAACTATACACCACACATATCACACACTCATATACACTAATACGCCCCCTCAAGCTAAACGGGGAGTGTGACAACTCGTATTTCAAACCATCCATTGTACTTTAATATAACACGCTTGAACACTATGTGACTAGGTGACGTGCTGATATTAATGAAATGTTATGACATTATGATATGTGATTGTATGTATTGCATGTATGTATGTATGTTATGTAGTCGCACCACACAACTCAAACGCACAATACTAGTGCAATCGCATAAGCCCAAGTTAGGGTTCGGCCCACGGGTTCGGCTTACTCCCCTTTCTCCTCTTATTTGCGCACACATGCCCATTAGTGGGGTTGGTCTCTCATTATTTGCAAAATCACCCAAATACACAAAACCCTAGTTCTCTCTTCTCCTCTCTTGTTCGACGGCAACAACTCCTTCAACCAAAGCTTCGTATCTTGATCCACTGAACATGCACACTTCGGTTAGTTTTATACTTTTGATTAGTTGCCATGATGTTACAATTTCTATGATATTAAGTTAGTTGATGTTGTGATCTTATGCTAAGTGATATTGCGATTGCTATGATTTCACATAATGGTTCAGGACTCTTGATTCGTAGGATTAGGAATGATTGTGTGTCCATGAGTTTAAATGATAAAGTGGTATAATGTTAATATTGATCTAGAGTCAAACATAGGATAAATCGGCTGTATGTGAGCATAATCAGATAGATTGTATGGCCGAACATGAATTATGGTATGATGATTTGAAACCTTTAATCGGATGGTTTAATATTGTAAGTTGTTTGAATTCCTTAAACATGATTAGGGTTCATATGGATTATGTGATAAGAACTATGATTTGATCCATCGGAATAGAGATAGAAACTGTTGATGTTGTTGATTGACTTTGTGTAAATATGGAAACTGTTGAATGATTGAAACTGATGGCATGAAATTAGGGGATTAGTAACTGACTTACAAGATTTAAGGAAATGTATGATGAATCTCACAAGTCCTTTGGTCGCACAAGAGCTGAACGTACAAGCTCTTGGATCGCACAAGGACAACCGCACAAGCTAGGTACAATTGGGTGCAGCACATAGTACAATCTAGTCTTGCATGACCGCACAATATATTGTGGATCGCACAAGAGGGTGCCGATCGCACAATATATTGGGCCGCACTATACATTCAACCTTATTACGTTGTTGGGCCGTATAACCCAAAACTCAATCGCACAAGTCATTCTTAATCGCACAAGTTAAATGGACACACAGGATTAGTTAACAGTTAAAGTGTTTGATTAAATGTTGGGCCGCCTAACGTAATTTATTGTGATAAGCAGTTGGGCCTATCAGCCCAAACCCGATCACACAAGTCTAACTGGGACGCACAAGATACCTAATTGTTATTAACTGGGCCGAGTATACTGTTGGACTGCTTTACTATTCGGGCCGGGTTTGTGATGGATCGCACAACATGTTGGGCTGGGTACTAATTGGACTTCTTTGATAAATCGCATAAGCTAGAACTGTTACATGACTGTTAACGTATTTGCCATGATTCATATGTGCTCAAAACCTGTTAGTTATGTGTAAACATACGTGCATTACTTGAACCTAGACCTGACTTGTACGGTAACCAATGTTAGGACGTGGTTGACCACTTATAACTCAAGCAACCTTTTGTGTATCTGCCGAGCGAACCAAGGCGAGTTCACACTCTTACCAAGGCATGGGATTCCCAGGGTTGGGAATGGGTTTGGATGATTACTTGTACTTAAATTGTTATCGGGCTTACGTACCGTAGGCCTCGGGAGAGGAAGGTTACTTGTAGATACTTCTAGACTAGTGATACAAATACTTCTCTTCGCACACACGCCAGGGAATGGCTGCGATAATAGAACCAATCTTCGCACACATGCCTGGAATGGCTGCGAACCATACACTAAACTTCGCACACATGCCGGGAGGGCTGCGATACAAATATACCTAGTCTAGAATACATGGGAAACCCCCTCCAATCTTCGTAAACATGCCTGAAAGGCCGCGATACAAATATACACGATACATGGGCACTAAACGAACATACGATTTACAATACGTATACTATAACTAAACAACCAATATTTCACGAGGGAAACCCCCCCCCCCCCCACCATCTATGGATATGTTTGGGAAACAGGGTAAACTGGTTAATCATATTTTCAACTATGGGAAACCCCCACGGCATGTAAGCCAACTAAAGACAAACTATGTTTTCGTAAAACACTTAAAACGAACACCCAACTTTGAACTCGCTCAACATTGTTGTTGATTAGTTGTTACATGCCTTGCAGGCCTTTAGGTGCATATCAAAGGAACTTGCTGTCTGGGAAGCTGGAGTGGTCATGGGTCGGGACACAAGGAAACGCAACACAAGACTAAGAGCTTACATGTGATTTTATAAATACTTATTAAGTTGAATATGCTTCCGCTGTAAACTGTGAAATGTGGTACACTGTTGTTAATAAATGAAAGTTTATTTAAATATACTCGTGATGTTCAATGTGATTAGTGGCTAAGATCCTGGTCAGTCACGCCTCCAAGCGGTGGTACTCCGCATGTGGATTTTGGGGGTGTGACAGATTGGTATTAGAGCCATTGGTTATAGTGAACTTGGTTTTAAAAAGGGAAACTGTTTTTGTAAAACCAGACTATAACCGGACAGTTCTGAAAACGGGAATACGACCATGACACTCAGCTCCAGATTGCAAGGTTCGTCTCTCTTATACTCATTGTACTACATAACTGGTGAACACCTACATACGATATTGCATGTGATTGCACGTTAGCACACCGGTATGAATTCATGTACACTTTTACGTAATAAGTGACCGATAGGGTGGTCATTCCCTAAAACTTCATGACCTACGCTATGTGATACTCTTTGATTTCTACTTGATTTTGGGGAACCATTTGACATGAGTTAAGAGGAGCTGAGATGAACATGCAAATCACAATATTATTGTGGGTGCACACATAATAATAATGTGGGGTGCATGTGAGTCCCAGTAAGGCTTAACAAGTGGAAAAGGGGTTCTGTCCCGTTATTTGATCAACATGGAACATAACCAACCTATAGGGGCCATAGCAGTAATTGTCTCCCTACTTAAACTTAAACGTGAACTTCTCATTTATCGTTGGATTCTTTCGAAACTCGATGCTGTCGAGTGTTACCTGAACACCCATCAGAACACCTAGCGAACCGTGTAGAATGTTAGGTGCTTATACAAACGTCCCTGAGTTGGATGTCCCCGCGTCGAATGATTGAACGATACCTTTCTACTCCTCCTCGTCTTCTGAAACTCATGGATTGACGTCTCCGATCCCGAGGTGTGATCACTTCTGCAACACTCTCGTATCAGACAGTGAACTACTCGAACCACTCGCAACGACGACGGGCAGAAGAATGAGCGTAGCACCTTACCGACCTCAGTACGGGTTAAGTTCAAACGTTATCAACCCAAGGAACAAAGACAGTTTTGGGAGATCTAGTAGCAGTAACAACAACACTGGATGTGGTACTCGCGATGGGCATTTAGGATTGGTGTGGACAACGCCAAGATTGTAACAACATGGTGGCCTTCATGCTCTTAGTAATAAATCACTTCGTCGCTGTTCAGCTCAACCCCGGTACATCTCGAAACCGAACCTGCTGTGGAAACGGCAGATGGCGAGCCTATTGAAACCTCATATGGGTGTTGGAATGCAACCTCGACCTTGTGGGACAAGTGATCGACGTCGACCATCCTTTTGCTACCCTTGATAGATTTGATGCAGTAGCCGTGTGGATTGGCTACCCAGATATCGTGTACATACACCCAGTGAGGAGAAAACTTTGTGCGGAAAAATGTTACCCATTTGCAGCATGTCAGAGTGGCACAATGGTTAACTTCATTTCAGCAAGAAAGGCCAGGAGTGTCTACGGAAGGATTACCCCGCAATGCAAACCCTCAACACGGATGTCAAGACTAAGGAAAGAAGGATCGAGGATCCACCAATTATTCGTGACTTCTCCCTAAATGTTACCAGAAGAACTGTCAGGTTTATCTACACATCGACAGGAACTGCCTAATCAACTTCAGGAATTATTGGACTCGAGCTTCGTCGGACCTATTTTTCGCTTTAAGGAGCCCCATTATACCCGGGAAGAGAGGTTTTTCCGCTTGTGTAACGATTATCAAGAACTCAACAAGGTGATTGTGAAGAACTGCTATCTTCTTCCACGTATTGATGATTTATTCGACCAGTTGCAAGGGCCGAGCTACTACTCAAAGATAGATCTGAGGTCAGGCTACCAACAGCTGAGAGTCCGGGATGAGGACGTCTCCAAAACAGCATTCAGAACTCGTTATGGCCATTATGAGTTTCTAGCCATGCCATTCGGGCTAACGAACGAACCTGCCGTCTTCGTGGATCTCATGAACAGGGTGTGCAAGCCCTACCTGGACAAATTTGTGAATGTTTTCATTGACGACATCTTGATCTATTCCAAGAGTCAAGAGGAACACGAGCAGCAATTACGACAGATTTTGGAACTTCTTCGAACAAAAACAGCTGAACGCCAAAATGCGACTTCTGGCTTCGTGAAGTCCACTTTCTAGGCCATGTGGTAAGCAAGGATGGGATTCATGTTGATCCATCCAAGGTAGATTCGAATATAAACTGGCCTGCGCCGCGTACACCAACGGAAATACGCCAATTCTTGGGATTGGCGGGTTATTACAGGCGACTCATTTAAGACTTCTCAAAGATTGCACCGCCGCTTACACTACTGGCACAGGAGGGTGTCACTTATCGTTGGGGGTAATACTCAGGAGTCAGCTTTTCAACAGTTAAAGGATAGGCTCTACGGCGCACTTATTCTTTCATTGCCAGAGAGCATGGACGATTTTGTGGTCTATTGTGACGCATCGATACAGGGGCTTGGTTGTGTATTGACACAACGGGATAAAGTTATTGCTTACGCTTCACGCCAACTTAAAGTTCATGAACGGAACTACACTACGCACGACTTAGAGCTGGGAGCTGTTGTTTTCGTGCTTAAGATATGGCGACATTACCTGTACAGTACCAAGTGCACCATCTACACCGATCACAGGAGTCTCGAGCATATCTTCAAGCAGAAGGAATTGAGCATGCGTCAACGTCGATAGGTTGAACTACTGAATGATTACGAATGCGCCATCAAGTACCATCCAGGCAAAGCCAATGTTGTGACTAACGCTCTCAGTCGGAAAGGCACTACTCCTAGACGCGTACGAGCATTGCAACTCCCAATCCAATCCAGTCTTCCTGCACAAATACGAGATGCTCAAGTAGAAGCATTGAAACCAGAAAACGTCAGGGATGAAGCCTTATGCGGTTCAGGGCAGCGATTAGAACAAAAGGAATACGGAGCTTACTATGTAACGGGACGTATTTGGGTCCCACTGTATGGCGGTATACGAGAACTTGTGATGGATGAAGCACCCAAGTCTCGCTACTCGGTACATTCTGGTTCGGATAAGATGTACCACGATATCAGAACAACGTATTGGTGGCCTAGCATGAAAGCCCACATAGCAACTAACGTCGGTAAGTGTTTGACTTGTGCGAGAGTCAAGACGGAATATCAGAAACCATCAGGCCTACTTCAGCAACCCAAGATACCACAATGGAAATGGGAAGAAATTTCCATGGATTTTGTTACTGGCCTGCCTAGATCTCAGCGTGGAAACGATACTATTTGGGTGATCGTGGATCGACTCACAAAGCCTGCTCACCTCCTGGCTATCAAAGAAACAAACAAGTTCTCTACTTTAGTAGACATCTACTTAAAAGGAGTGGTCTTGAGGCACGGGGTGCCAACCTCCACTATTTCCGATCATGATGCACGATTCACTTCAGAACTGTGGCAAGTAATACACAAATTTTTGGCTCACGATTAGACGTGAGCACAGCTTATCACCCTCAGACGGATGGACAGTCTGAGCGCACGATCCAGACTCTAGAAGACATGCCTCGGGCATGCGTTATCGACTTCGGCAACAGCTGGGAAAAACATCTCCCTTTAGTGGAGTTTTCATACAATAACAGTTACCACACCAACATTCAAACCGCTCCATTTGAGGCATAGTACGGGCGTAAATGCCGATCACCTCTCTGTTGGGCAGAGGTGGGCGATAGTCAGATCACAGGTCCAGAACTTGTAGTTGATGCTACAGAAAGAATTGCTCAGATACGACAACGAATGGAGGCGGCTCGTGACCGTCAGAAAAGCTACGCTGATAAGCGTAGGAAACCACTCGAGTTCCAGGTTGGGAATCGAGTGCTACTCAAAGTCTCACCTTGGAAAGGTGCAGTTCGTTTTGACAAACGAGGCAAGCTCAATCCGCGGTACCGTTCGAAATCATAGAAAGAATAGGCAAAGTGGCCTAGAAACAGAACCTACCAGCAGAACTTGGTGCAGTTCACAACGTCTTTCACGTGTCGAATCTGAAGAAGTGTCTGTCAGATGAGACCCTCATAGTTCCTTTGAAGGAGCTCACTATCGACGAGCAGTTGCGATTCGTCGAGGAACCTGTTGAAATCATGGACCGGGATGTTACGGTCCTCAAGCACACTAGAATACCTCTTGTTCGAGTTCGTTGGAACTCCCGTCGTGGCCCAGAGTTCACCTAGGAACGAGAAGATCAAATGAAACTCAAGTATCCCCAGCTGTTCGAAAACAATGCAACCACTACTGAGGCTGAAGCTACTACAGAATTTCGGGACGAAATTCCAAATCAACGGGGGATGATGTGACACTCCAGGAAAACCAGTAAACTACACAACACAACTAGCTTCCTCAGTAACCGCATGCTAAATTTCAGGATGAAATTTCTTTCAACTTGGGGATAATGTGACAACTCGTATTTCAAACCATCCATTGTACTTTAATATAACACGCTTGAACACTATGTGACTAGGTGACGTGCTGATATTAATTAAATGTTATGACATTATGATATGGGATTGTATGTATTGCATGTATGTATGTTATGTAGTCGCACCACACAACTCAAACGCACAATACTAGTGCAATCGCATAAGCCCAAGTTAGGGTTCGGCCCACGGGTTCGGCTCACTCCCCTTTCTCCTCTTATTTGCGCACACATGCCCATTAGTGGGGTTGGTCTCTCATTATTTGCAAAATCACCCAAATACACAAAACCCTAGTTCTCTTTTCTCCACTCTTGTTCGACGGCAACAACTCCTTCAACCAAAGCTTCGTATCTTGATCCACTGCACATGCACACTTCGGTTAGTTTTATACTTTTGATTAGTTGCCATGATGTTAAGATTTCTATGATATTATGTTAATTGATGTTGTGATCTTATGCTAAGTGATATTGCGATTGCTATGATTTCACATAATGGTTCAGGACTCTTGATTCGTAGGATTAGGAATGATTGTGTGTCCATGAGTTTAAATGATAAAGTGGTATAATGTTAATATTGATCTAGAGTCGAACATAGGATAAATCGGCTGTATGTGAGCATAATCGGATCGATTGTATGGCCGAACATGAAGTATGGTATGATGATTTGAAACCTTTAATCGGATGGTTTAATATTATAAGTTGTTTGAATGCCTTAAACATGAGTAGGGTTCATATGGATTATGTGATAAGAACTATGATTTGATCGATCGGAATAGAGATAGAAACTGTTGATGTTGTTGATTGACTTTGTGTAAATATGGAAACTGTTGAATGATTGAAACTGATGGCATGAAATTAGGGGATTATTAACTGACTTACCAGATTTAAGGAAATGTATGATGAATCGCACAAGTCCTTTGGTCGCACAAGAGCTGAACGTACAAGCTCTTGGATCGCACAAGGAAAACCGCATAAGCTAGGTACAATTGGGTGCAGCACATAGTACAATCTAGTCTTGCATGACCGCACAATATATTGTGGATCGCACAAGAGGGTGCCGATCGCACAATATATTGGGCCGCACTATACATTCAACCTTATAACGTTGTTGGGCCGTATAACCCAAAACTCAATCGCACAAGTCATTCTTAATCGCACAAGTTAAATGGACGCACAAGATTAGTTAACAGTTAAAGTGTTTGATTAAATGTTGGGCCGCCCAACGTAATTTATTGTGATAAGCAGTTGGGCCTATCAGCCCAAACCCGATCGCACAAGTCTAACCGGGACGCACAAGATACCTAATTGTTATTAATTGGGCCGAGTAAACTATTGGACTGCTTTACTATTCGGGCCGGGTTTGTGATGGATCGCACAACATGTTAGGCTGGTTACTAATTGGACTTCTTTGATAAATCGCATAAGCTAGAACTGTTACATGACTGTTAACGTATTTGCCATGATTCATATGTGCTCGAAACCTGTTAGTTATGTGTAAACATACGTGCATTACTTGAACCTAGACCTGGCTTGTACGGTAACCAATGTTAGGACGTGGTTGACCACTTATAACTCAAACAAGCTTTTGTGTATCTGCCGAGCGAACCAAGGTGAGTTCACACTCTTACCAAGGCATGGGATTCCCAGGGTTGGGAATGGGTTTGGATGATTACTTGTACTTAAATTGTTATCGGGCTTACGTACCGTAGGCCTCGGGAGAGGAAGGTTACTTGTAGATACTGCTAGACTAGTGATACAAATACTTCTCTTCGCACACACGCCAGGGAATGGCTGCGATAATAGAACCAATCTTCGCACACATGCCTGGAATGGCTGCGAACCATACACTAAACTTCGCACACATGCCGGGAGGGCTGCGATACAAATATACCTAGTCTAGAATACATGGGAAACCCCCACCAATCTTCGTAAACATGCCTGAAAGGCCGCAATACAAATATATACGATACATGGGTACTAAACGAACATACAGTTTACAATACGTATACTATAACTAAACAACCAATATTTCACGAGGGAAACCACCCCCCACCATCTATGGATATGTTTGGGAAACAGGGTAAACTGGTTAATCATATTTTCAACTATGGGAAACCCCCACGGAAAGTAAGCCAACTAAAGACAAACTATGTTTTCGTAAAACACTTAAAACGAACACCCAATTGTGAACTCGCTCAACATTGTTGTTGATTGGTTGTTACATGCCTTGCAGGCCTTTAGGTGCATATCAAAGGAACTTGCTGTCTGGGAAGCTGGAGTGGTCATGGGTCGGGACACAAGGAAACGCAACACTAGACTAAGAGCTTACATGTGATTTTATAAATACTTATTAAGTTGAATATGCTTCCGCTGTAAACTGTGAAATGTGGTACACTGTTGTTAATAAATGAAAGTTTATTTAAATATACTCGTGATGTTCAATGTGATTGGTAGCTAAGATCCTGGTCAGTCACGCCTCCAAGCGGTGGTACTCCGCATGTGGATTTTGGGGGTGTGACAGGGAGAATCCACGTGAAGCTTGGACCTCAGACTATAAAAACGAACACTAGACAATCCTTTGGTCAAAATATCTGCAAGCTGAAGCATAGTAGAAACATATCGAACACGTAAAGTACCTGCCAAAACCATGTCACAAATAAAGTGCAAGTCAATCTCTAAGTGTTTGGTGCGCTGATGAAACACTGGGTTGACTGCAAGATATGTGGTCCCAATATTGTCACACCAAAGAGAAGGTGGACAAGTCATCGTGATATGTAACTCCTGTAATATAGATGTAATCCAACATAACTCAGCAGCTGTATGAGCAAGAGCTCGATACTCAGCCTCTGTACTCGACCTAGCAACAGTATGCTGTTTCTTGGAACTCCAACTGATAAGGTTGGGCCCAAGAAAAACACAATATCCTGTAGTAGAACGACGATCATCGGGGCATCCAGCCCAGTCAGCATCACTATAAGCATGTAAATCAACACAAGTAGATCGACGTATGCACAATCCATGAGAGATGGTACCCTTAAGATACCGTAAAATACGCTTGAGAGCGACCCAGTGTCGATCAGTAGGTGTCTGAAGAAACTGTGACACCTTACTGACCGCATAGGCAATCTCAGGTCGTGTCAAAACAACATACTGTAATGCTCCAACAGTGCTCCGATACATAGTGGGATCGGATAGAGGATCACCAGTGTGCCGAGAAAGCTATCTACCAGAAGAGACAGGAGTAGATAATGGTCGGAAATTAGCAAGACCAGTGCGCTGTAGTAAATTAAGTAAATAGCGCTGCTGAGACAAGTGTAAAACATCCTCGGAGAAGGTAGCCTGAACACCCAGAAAATATGACAACTGTCCCAAATCCTTGAGTGCAAACTGAGAGTGTAAGCGCTCAATCAAACCAGTGACAAAAACTGAAGAACTCCTAGTGATAATAATGTCATCAACATGTATCAAGACATAACAGAGTATCGAATCCTGACTATAAACAAAGAGAGATACATCTGAAATACATTGGGTAAAACCACCAGCAATAAGAGCTGCGGATAGCTTGGAAAACCAAGCTTGAGGTGCCTGCTTCAGGCCATAGAGAGCCTTTTGCAGACGACATATATAATGGGGTCTAGATGTGTCAACAACGCCTGGAGGTTGTGCCATGTACACAGTCTCCAAAAGATCTCCATGTAAAAAAGGCATTATTGACATCAACCTGACGAATAGACCATCCATGGTTGACGAATAGACCATCCACGAGAAAAGGCGACCGAAAAAACAAGTCGAATAGTAGTGGGTTTGACTACAATACTAAAAGTCTCAGTGTAGTCTATACCCTCAGTCTGATGAAAGCCCTTAGCAACAAGCCGGGCTTTATAGCGACTCACCGAACCATCATGATTACGCTTAATCATGTACACCCACTTACACCCAACAATGTTGGCATCAGCAGGAGCCTGAACCAGACGCCAAGTCTGGTTGGCATGAAGAGCATCAATCTCAGCACGCATCGCATCCCACCAAACAGGGTGCTGCTGTGCCTGTCTAAATGTGGAAGGCTCAGTGGTGGGAGCAGTAGAAACATGAAAAAGAACGTGATCCGGAAACTGGCGAGACTCTCGTGTGTGATCACAAGTACGTGTAATCATCGGGTGAGTCAGAATAGAAGGAGGAGGAGGAGGAGGAGAAGGAGGAGGAGAATGAGAAGAAGTAGGAGGATGAGGAGAATAAGAAAAAGGATGAGAAGAAGGAGTAGAAAGAGAGGGAGAAGAGGGAATAACAAGTGGATGAGTAGAAGAATCTCCAGACAAAGAAGATGACGGAGTGGAAGGAAAAACATAAACGGAAACGGAGAAGAAGGAATATCAAAAGAAGTAGGAATGGGAATAGAAGAAGATGTGGAAGTAGTGGAACTCCCTGGAATATAAAAAATCGTCTCATGAAACCGAACATGACGAGATGTATATGTACGAGACGTATAAGGATTATAACAGAGATATCCAAGATGAGAAGGTGCATAACCAACAAAGATACATGGAGTAGACTTGGGTGAGAGTTTATCCGCTCGTGTGTCACCAAGAAACGGATAACACAAACACCCAAACGTGCGAAGAATAGAATAGTCTGGTCGAGAACCGAATAATGTCTCAAAAGGAGAAGAATAGTGAAGAACCGGTGTAGGTAACCGGTTAATGAGATAAGCTGCAGTAGCATAAGCATCATACCAAAATTTCTTTGGTAGACGTGCATGAAACAATAATGCACGAGCAATCTCAGAAAGATGGCAGTTTTTCCGCTCAACAACCCCGTTTTGTTAGGGTGTATATGGACATGAAATACGATAAGCAATTCCTGATTCAGTAAGATATCGGGCCATCTGTCCATGTATAAGCTCGGGAGCACCATCACACTGAAGGTGTTTAATGGTGCATGAAAATAGATTCTCAACAAGCGGTTTAAAATGACGAAATGAATCAACCGCTTGTGAGCGACGTGTCAACGGATAAATCCACGTGAATCTGCTAAAATCATCAATAAACGTAATGAATTATCTGAAACCATCACGAGACATAACAGGGGATGGACCCCAAATATCACAATGAATCACATGTAATGGTACAATAGAATGTGTAACAGTAGTCTCAAACGGTAAACGTTTTGATTTCAAGATACTACAAGCAGTACAATGGGACATGGATTTATTCGTGAAATGTAAAAACGAAAATCTAGCTAACACAACATCCGAAGGGTGTCCAAGTCGAGAATGCCACGTCTCTCGAGAACCTAAAGCAATGGCAGTCAATGAGTACAGCTGATGTGGGCTACCACGCGTGCTGTGGAGGAGCTGTCCCTCGAGCGTCTGAATAGATAACCCAAAATGTGAGAATATGACTGCAATAGGATGATCAATAACAAGCTGTGTAATAGATAGTAAGTTCTTGGCAATGCCAGGAACTACTAGAACGTGTTTAAGAAAAATAATACGACTAGATAAATGAAGATATGCATAACCAACGTGAGAAATAGCTAGTGACGTACTATTGCCGACAACAACACGTTCAGAACCAGTGTAAGGAATGGCTCCAAAAACAAGAGAAGAATCAGACGTCATATGAGCAGTCGCTCCAGAATCGGGTACCCATGAGTCCACTTTATCACAAATGCTCGAAAGATCTGCCATAAGCCCGTAATGTGGTGTTTGCATGTTTGCATCCCAATTTGCAAGGTGTGTTGGCCCAAAACCATTTGTATTATTCATTTCATTCTGAGTAAAATGAGGTGGAATAGTAGGCTGAATAACAGCAGATCCATTTTGTGACAGATTTGGACCTGGGCCCAACAAACCACTCATAGAGTTTGAACCAGTATTTCCAAGGCCCACATTAGACGCAATTCCTAATCTGGTTTGAACAATTATGCGTGAATCATAAGAACCAAATTGACCTGATACATCTTCTCCATCCATTGAAACCCTAGCACCACTATAATCAGCCACATGCGCCGAATAACCTCCTGATTGACGTCGTTTTGCCATCTAACACCGCCATAACTTTGATTGTTCCGACCACCATAACCCTGATTGTTGTGCCGACCACCTGAACAGCCACCAGAATTGCGACCACCACGCCACCGACCACCGCCGGAGCGTCCACCATTACCACAGGAGAAATGAAAATAGCATATTGAAGCTTTGTGCTCTGATTTTTCACAAATCTGACAAACTACAGAAGATTTATTTGAGGAATCATGTGGTGAATTATTGATATGCATCGCAGCCATGGCAGAAATCGATACAGAGGATGTGAACTGAGATGCAGACAGTTTCAACCGAGATTCATGAGTAAGTAATTTTGTCCTTAACTGAGAGAAATTAGGTTTCAAATCACTGTTTTCAATGTTTGTTACAAACATCTGATAATCAGTGTGCAATCCGTTTAGAATCTGTAATACAAGACTTTCTTCGGTGATTGGATCTCCAATAGCTTGTAAAGAATCAAACAAATTCTTTGCTTCATCACAAAATTCTAAAATTGATTTGGATTCTTGTCGTAGGGAATGAAATTGAGATCGATACAAGTTCTAATTAGCAAAGACCTGCTGATTGAACAATTCTTCAATTTTTCGCCATAACTCAGATGATGAAACAGTACCTCTAGCCAGATGTATCAGAGATGGTGAGAGATTTGCAGTAATGAAAGCTGATACATACGTATCTGACCGTTCCCAAGCAGATTTGGCTTCAACATCTTCAGGCGGTGTAATTTCACGATTTAGAAAGTGAAGAAGCCCTAATGTCTTCAAAATTGTCAATGTCTGATGTTGCCAGTTTAAAAAATTGGTGTTATCAAGTTTAATAGGCATCAGGTTTATGATATTTGGAAGATTGTTGTTCGAATTAGTGAAATTGTTACTCATAGTTGATGATGATGGTGACTGTGTTGCAGATGACGCCATAGAAACACAGATCTGAAGATGATATCACCGAAAGATGATGATATCAATGAAGAAAAGAAGAAGAGGAAGAAGATAGAATGAAGAGAAGAAAGAACTGTCTATATAGAAGTAGAAACAGAGTAGCCGGAATCCGGCCAGAGTTGCCAGAAAGCACGTCGGATTAGATGATCAATCACAGGTTCAGAAGTAGCTCTGATACCATGTGTGAAAGTAGAGAATGAAGAGAATAGTTGTATCATTGATCACAAATGAAAGGTACACACCTATTTATATACACAAACTCAACCACCTCAACTAACTCTAACAACTTAACTAACTATCCAGCCTGTCCAACTATACACCACACATATCACACACTCATATACACTAATAGGAACAATCTATGAATGTGATATGATTAACGGTGTGTTATGTCCTTTAACGTTGTCTCGAGTGACGACGTTCCCAGGAAAAGAGTTTGGGTGCTTAACTGTTTCGTGGGCGTATTTACTCGAGTGGGGGTATGACAATTTGCTAATGGTTACTCGTGAACATTATTATTTCAAGAAACAAGATGTTGAGTACAGGCTTATGGGGCGTATAGGACTAGTAGGTTTCAATGTTTTGTGTTCGAATTATACAATGGAAAGTGGTCGAAAATCACAAGTTTGGGGAATAAAGCGATCTTTATAGGGTTCAATTCGTCGTTTGCTATCGATGGTGGTGAAGGTGTGAAGCCGAATTGTATTTATTTCACTGATGATCTTTATGAACCGTACCATCTTCTACCAAATGGTGGTGGTGGAGACGTGGGGATATATCATATGCTTAACGGTAGAACTGAAAACGTCTTTGAGTCACAAGAATCAGTTTTCCGGTCTAGTCCTCCTTTATGGCTTCAAACAAGCACTCCTTCGGTAATTGAGAAAATTGAGTAGTTGTTTAAGGCTAGAAATTAGGCTACTTGTATGGTACTATGGGATAAACCGTCATGTCAACGATTAATTGATGAATCCGAACACTATTCATACTCATTCATGTGAAATACATCTACACCTCACATCTAGCGAATGTTCATTATTAACAACTCATAATGATTTGTGCCAAAAATTTAACAATGGTGCACATAGTGTGGATGTGCAAGCAACCCGCTATGTATGGATTGCATGACTTTGGGATACGCACCAAGAGAAGGGCTTCACACCCATGAGATGGACATTGTTATTGACAAAGTTTTGTCTAATTTACCGTTGATAAACTTAGGGTGTACGGGGTGGAGTCGGCAAGAGGGATCAGCAATCCCTTTGCCGATTGGCAACACTGCCACCACCTAAGTTTGCCGCACGGGATCAAGGTAATTCAGGAAAGTATGCCGTTTCTGGAAAGAAGAGGGAGTAGGTAAGTGGTGGGGCCTATATCCACATCAACCAATCACATGTTAAAAAAAAAACAGTTTGCCTAATATGAATTTAGGCATGCACCCCTTATGTTTTTTGGGTAATATGCAAAAATGAGGCAAATTACAAGACACAACATGATTAGGTAGGGGGAAACTTTGCCTAATCCACTTAAGCTGGAAGGTATGGTGTGGGGAGGATGGGCCGCCACATCACCCACCACGTAAACGGGAGTGAGGATGGGCCTAAAAGGAATGGACCAAGGGGGTGGGGGATGGGGCTGTACGTACGTACGTATGTATGTACGTACGTACATACGTACGTATGTATGTACGTACGCACGTACTACCACCCTAAATGGTATCAGAGCCACCGATATTTCTTTTGCGGGGGCTCTACAGCTACGCCAACAATTATTAGAGACTGATTTTGATAACTTAATTTACTTAAACATAAAATTGATAGATAATGAAATTAGATTTATTAAGCTAAATAACCAGACCAATTTTATTGAAAACGAAGTTTTGGGTACAAATACTGATTTTGATGATGATTATATTTCTGATGAAGATTTTAATTTTAGCAATTATGGAATTACTAGAATTTGCCTATCCTAGTAGGAAAGATAAAGAAACAATAACTAAATTACAGGACCCTTTGGTTCAACTTTTGCAAAATATGAAGATACCTAAAGGTTATAAGAATAATTAAAATGAATTCAGATACGGAAAGCGAAAATAATATAATTCCTAAGATAGACGATTCTGATGTAGAAAATTTAATAACAAAGATAGGATGTATGGAATTAAATGATAATTTTATTAATACTAAAACTCAAGAAAATTTTAAAATAAATGATACAGCTAGTACAAGTACTGATAAAAAATTACCAATAAGAAATTAATTTCAAAGACAATCCGTAGGATACGCCGCTATAAAATCAACTATGAGACCAGAAGATAATTATAGGCCTTATCCTTCAATGAAAAATGAACCAATAAATCCTTTTGGAATATATTTAGATTTAGATTGTGTTAATAACACGGAAGAAGCAATTGATAAATGGGAAACCGCTTTTAGAATAGCCGTTTCTGTTAATAAAATGGATATTGAAACAATAAAAGTTTTTTTAGAAAGAACTCTATTAAATAGTGCTTTAAGATATTGGAAAAATATAAGTCCTGATGCTAAACAATATATATTTAATTCAGATAAAGATTTGGCCAACATAATAACAAGAGCTGTAGAAGCTTTTAGAATAGAGTTTTGTGGAGAGGGTAATATAATAAGAGACCCAACAACTATACAAAAATATTTAACAGCTTTACTAAGATTACAATTATGTGATATTTGTGAAATAGATAGGTATATCTGTGTTTTTCAAGATTATTATTACCATATCTATAATCAAGTACCTGATACGGGTAATTATTTACCCTTATTTTTTGCAAAATACCTGATCCGTGGGGACAAAAACAAATAAATACTTATAACCCAGGAATATTAGATACCTTAGGAAAAAGGATAACTCATGTCAGAGACAAATTAAGCGAGTGGTGTGGGGATGCAATATTAGCTAAATTGAGGAAAGGATTAAAAAGAAAAATATCTTTATGCTGTAGTAACCCAAAAATGCCTTTAATGATAGGTTGTGATAGTTCTTATTATTACGGAAAGATAAAAAGAAAATATAAGAAAAGAACTCATTTTTGAAAAAGATTTTTCAAAAAGCGTAAAACAAAATTTTATAAAAGAAAAGGATATAAAAAGACTTTTAAACCTACATATAAAAGAAAACAAAGTCCTAAAAAGTGTAGATGTTTTCTTTTTCATGAAGAAGGACATTATGCAAATAAATGTCCTAAGAAATTTAATAAAAACCTCAAGATATTTGAAATAGATGAAGACATTGAAAAAATGATGAATGAAGGAGAATTTATACAAATGAATGATTTTCATAATGAAGATTCTGATGAAAGCATATTCATATTAACTGAAACAGAATACACATCATCCGGAGATGAGTAGATTAGATATAGCCACCACTAGTAAAATAGACGATGAAATAATTGATTGCCAAAATGAACAATTTGGAGAATATAAACAAGAAGTATTAATAGATAAGAAAAAACTTAAACAAATACAACATGAAAATTTCTCATTATCAAACCACTTAGGATTCAAAATGAATACTTTACAAAAACTAGGAATAAAACCTAGGGATCATCATCTATATTATGGGCTAATTATTCAAGAAAGAGCTTTAGATATTAACATAACATCTAACAAAGTTATGATACCTTTATTATCTAAAAAAGATATCCAAGAAAAATTACAAAAGATAAAACCAGAAATAAGAAACACTTTAGGATGGATACATGTAAGAGCTATTCAAATAATAATAAAATCCACCTTTAAAGAAGGTATAGATACCCCTATAGAATTAGCTGTTATGGATAATAGAATACAAAATAGAGAAGAAGCATGCCTTGGAATATTAAGAGGAAATTTACAATATGGAAAACTGAAATTTAATATCTTTCCTACAATTTCCTATAATATTCAAGATAAAGATTTTGATAAAACTCTAAGTCTATTACAAGATTTTAAGAGAAAAGATTTCTTTAGACAACAAAATAGACCTTATTCTATTACATATGCTATTTCTTGTGCAGTGTCAAATACTCATCATTCTGAATGTTTTAGTATAAAAGACACTATTGATTTTCCTTATTTATTCAACGATGTTTGTCAAATACAAATACCAACCTTACCCAAAATAGAAGAAATAGATTCAAGACCTTTAAGTCTTGATCTACGAGATAAACCAATGATGCCATCTAACCAGATAGCCCCTGGATTGTTGTTCTCAAACAAAGAGGAAATAAGCCATCCTCTAAGAATAACTAATTCAAGTAGATATAATGATATAATTAGTGAAAAAGAAGATAATGTAAGGAATTACAAAATTCAAGGAGAATATTTCAATGGAAAAAGATTTTCGGCAGTAAATATGCTAATAGATACAGGTACTAATGGGAATTACATAAACCATAAAATTTTTAAATATTTACAAAAATATCCATTAGAAGAACCCCATCAATACACAAACTTTAATGGTGAATTACATGAAATTAATGAAGCTGTAGAAACCATAATAAAGTTTGGAGAAGAAAAAATTCCTTTAAGACTCTTAATAGGTAATGAAGATGAAAACGATTCATTAGAAATCATGTTAGGATTAACTTTCTTAGAAAGTGTAAAACCATATCAAATAACCTCCTATGGATTAAAAATTACATACAATGGCAAAATGATTTATATACCAAAATGACAAGCCCTAAAAGCATATACATCCCAATAGGTATTACTTATAAAGATTACAAAGCTGAATACTTTGCTGCTTATATAGATAGTGGCTCAGGATTATGTATATGTAAACCAGATTGTTTTCCAAAGGACTATCATGAGGATTTAACACCATGTAATGGAGTTAGATTTTTAAAAACTATAGATCCTCTAAAAAGAGGAATAAAAAATCCAATAATAATAATCGGATCATATATGGTTAAATGTCCACCATTTTACTTTTATAATTCTGGATCAGATGTATTATTAGGAAATGATTTTTTAGAAAGATTTAACAAAATTACTTTTGACATAGTAGCCTACCAAATTATACTAAAAACTCCATGTCATCACTTGATAGTAGTTAAAAGAATAAAAAATGCATATGGAAGAAAATTTCCAATCAACTTTACAACACGGGCAAGCCAGCGTGGTGATATTGGATACAAACAAAATCCAAAATTAGAAAAATGGATACCAGTCTTAGAATATTACTTAAAAGAACCCTTAGATTATCAAGTAAATCTAAGAAAATTGGATAACCATATAGAAAACATAAAAGATAAGTTAAAACAATGTTATACAAGTAACCCGTTACAATTTTGGGATAAAAATAAGATAACAACAAAATTAGAAATGAAAGATAAAGATAAGGAAATTAGTGTAAAACCAATGAGATACAATCCAGAAGACCAAAAAGAATTTAGGTCCCAGATAAAAGAACTCTTAGATCCAAAGTTGATCAGAGCTAGTCATAGCCCACACAGCTCTCCGGTCTTCTTGGTACGAAAACACGCTGAGGTTACAAGAGGTAAACCTAGAATGGTAATAAATTATAAGAAACTAAATGATAATACTCTTTTTAATGGATATTTTTTACCTCATAAAGAAAGTTTAATAAATTCGACTAGAAGCAAAAAGATATTTTCAAAATTTGATTGCAAAAGTGGATTTTAGCAAATAAAAATGCATCTTGATAGTATTGCATACACAACAGTTTTTTTACTCCTCAAGGGCAATATGAATGGCTTGTAATGCCTTTTGGATTGAAAAATGCTCCTCAAATATTTCAAAGAAAAATGAATATTATATTTAGAAATTATGACTTTATTTTTGTATATACAAATGATGTTCTAATCCTATCAGATGATATTAATTCACATTTAAAACATCTTGACACTTTTACAGATTTATGTATAAAACATGGATTAGCTCTTTTGGAAAGAAAAACTAGTTTGTTACAAGAAACTATAGATTTTTTGGGAATGAAGATAGATGGCCAGGGGATAGAACATTAAAGCCATATTTTGGAAAAAATAACTGCCTTCCCAAATAAACTGATTGATAAAAAACAAGTTCTAAGTTTTCTTGGAATATTTAATTATGCTTCTGATTTCATAGAAAATCTTGCAGCTCTAAGAAAACCCTTTCAAGTTCTACTTAAAAAGGATAAAGTATTTAGTTTTGATAGAGGTCTAGAAGAACAAGTAAAAAAGATAAAAGAATATTGTAAAAAATTACCAAAATTACAATTACCCAAAGAAAAGGATGATTTAATTTTAGAAACTGATGCTTAAGAATATTATTGGAGTGGGATACTTAAAAGGATAATTATAACTTTGAAAAAGAAAAAAATTGGTGAAAGCATTTGTAGATATTATTCAGGGACTTTTAGTGACACTGAAACAAGATATCATATTAATGAAAAAGAATTACTAGCAGTTATTAGTAGCTGCCAAAAGTTTTATTATTTCTTATTACCTAACAAATTTCTTTTAAGAACTGATAATACCCAGGTAAAAGCTTTTATAAAGAATAATTTGCCTTCTAAACCTGAGTATAAAAGGCTCATAAGATGGCAAACCCTTTTATCTGAATATAATTTTGATATTGAAATAAATCTGGTAAAAATGTTTTGGCAGATTTCTTGACTAGAGATGGAAGAATTAGGACAACAACTTGATAGCCGTCTAAAGATGATGGACGAACAGATACAAGCAATTAAAGAAATTGCAACTGATATGGGAGAACTTATAGATATAATTGAAACCATTCCTTAACACATTGCAGAGATAAAAAATCTTGTGAAAAGCCACTTCAGGATAATAAGTAACAAAGTTACCATGTATGAGTTCGATAGTATAAAGATGAAGCTTATGCTAAAACATCAAATGATAGAAAAAGTAGATATGTCATTTATTTTAGAAAAAACAGATATTCCATCTACTTCTTCTGGTGATCATGTTATGGAAACTGCTCCAGATCCTGAAGAAGAGGTAAGAGAAAAATTTCCTTTTAAACCTCATTCAGATAAAACAACCACCTTTGAAAAAGTCTTCCAACAGATTCCTCTCCAACCACAGATTCCTCCCCAACAACAACCTTTTTTATTAGATCCTGTTTCTAGGCAAGAAATAAAATGATAGAACTATATAGCCTTGCTCAAACTGAGTCAATGTATATTGATTTCACAGGGGTATACCCTAGATTAAATTATCTGCAAGGTTCACCAGTAGATGAGATAAGATATTGGTACTATTTTGGTGCCATCAATATGATTTATCTTACCTTACCCGATTTTCCTGAATTATCAGATTTACCAAGATGGGTCATAACTTCAGTAAAAAATTGTTATCAAAACAACCCAACTATGACCCCTAGAGATACTTTAGCCCTAAAGTTTTTATCTGCAGGACCAGATTTCTACAATGATTACTATTACCCTGCTTATCATTTTTTACATCTTGAAAAATGTGAAGCATTCTCCTGCAAAATCAATTCCAAAAGAAGAGAATTTACAAACTTTAATGAAAATGATATTCACTATAGAAGGGGTATTGGGATAAGAGTAGTAATTTAGGGAATGGAATCTACTCTTAAAAAACCATTTAGAACTTATGGAGGAGAATATAAAAATTCTCCAGTTATGATTGCTCCGGCCCAAAAATCACCAGATGCAGCGATAAAATTTTTAAATAGCAAGATAAATTTGTTAGAAACTGGTTCAGTCAGATCAAGTCCGGAGGCACATTATAAGATTTGTCAATATAGGAAACACCCTCCTGGAACCTGCCCGTCATGTTCTCCTAATAAAACCAATATGAGTACCAACTCATCAAGAGATAGCATAAATTCAAATGAATAGGCATTAAGCATAGATTAAAGGGTTTAAACATATGAGTTTAAACACCTAATTAGCAAGAAAGATTCTCTTCTAAATTTATAAACGATATGTACAAAATTTTGATATTTGGCCTTGGGAAAGGAGAAGATAAGATTCACATGACCATAAAGACAAAAGATGCAGATGTCTCCCCAAGACAACTTTGTAAAAAGAGATGGGACACTTCAAGGCAAGAAGACACCTAGCTAAGAAAAAGGCAAAAGAAGACACATATATTGCAACCTGAAGACTCATCATAAAGAAAGCCTATAAAAAAGGGAGAAGGGAGAGAAGAAAAGATCATCGGTCTTCACTCAAGTCTTAAAATGTTTTCTTTCATGTAATAAAAGTCTTTGGTATTTTCAAGAGTGTTTAGAGTGTTTTTATTTTTCCTTTTGTAAGATATTTCTCCTTTGTAAGATTTCCATCATGGAATTAAAGTCTTTGATTTCCTTATAAATTCTGAGAGTATTCATACTTATTTAGAGATATTTTTCTCTTAATAAGAAAAATCCTCCAACCTCAAACTGTCTCTTTTTTCCTTACACCGGAGGTAGGAAATGAAACCAGGTTGTGCTGAATATTGCTGAAGGAGCCAAAGAGGAGTTACCTAAGATAACTTAGGTTTGGTCTGAAAGAGCCTACTAAAAAGACTCTTGGTATAACCCGGCGATATCTTGGTCAAAACGGGAAATAGGTACGGAAGCATGTTGGATCCTTTTTCTTTTTAATTTTGAAATATCACTAAATAATTGTTACTCTTAGTTTTTGTAAGGAAATATTTTACAAACAAAAGTAAATCTTAATAAAATTTTAGGATCTTTTTTGATGATAATATAAATATTAATCTTGTTATGAATGTATCATTTATTTGGTGACTCTCCACATACATAAATCATATCTCTTCAATTTCTTTTGTATTAATGTATGTGCCTATATATATAGAGACATTTGTATATGGTGTATATAGATCAATGAATAAGAATTCTTCATGTTCTATTCTCTACATGATTTTATAGTTTTGCTCTCATGTTTATATACTTATATATTGTTTGCTAATAGACCGTTGTTTTACAACACGTTATCAGCACGACGCAACGTGTCCCCTATGGTGTTACGTCATCGTTAATGAACCACTGTTGGTGAAGGCCTCACGATAAGTTATGGGTCTCTTTACCAAACCAGGTAAATAAACTATTCCTATAAACATTTATGAATCATATGTTACTCTGTAGTTGTTTGTTTTGCTAAAATAATTTCAACTGAAGTGTAAGCCAAATATTTAATTGATGTGTTCGTATTGTCTTAATGAGTTGTGTGTTGTTCTGTTTAAATAATATTTCATTGTGTTTCATTTGTGTAAGAATTATTTTATTATGTGTTTGTAAATCTGTTTATTGTTTTTGCTTTAATAAATCTGCTACTTTTTCTTTATACTAATATTTGTTTGTTGTAAACTCACTTTTAAGTTGTGCATAGGTATGTATTCTATATTGTGCTACTCTAGGTTATATCAACTAAATGTTTATATAATTTGTTTTCAGATTGAAATGTTTTTAGAATACTGTATGAGCTTAATATTGTTATCTTATTGTTTCTGTGACAACCCGACTTCTTGAGGTTAGTATTATCCTATTTTCCAACTCCTGTGTTGTATTTACATATCCTAGATCTTTGTGTTAGTGGGTATATGTGCAAACTTGTATTTGTTTATGAGTAACTTATTCGAATAATGGATTTACACTAGGGCATCTTTCAAGTTGGGATCCTTCGACCGAAAGGTCTAACCTTCGAAGGATCATTCAACCTTCAAAGGATCACGAAACATATCCTTCGACCTAGGAAGGATCCTTCGAGACAATAATCGATCCTTCGATCGATCCTTCGATGTGGGGCCTTAACTTTCGGCCCAACTAGTCACCGGCCCAAAACCTTACCTATATTAACAGCAGTTACGTAGTATGACTGCACAGAATCATTCGAACATCCCAAACCCTAGAAACCTTTTTGGGCGACGGCAGAACTCAGGAAACTCCCTGTCGTGATCATCAACATCGTATCATCATCCATCATTCGGTTAGTATGATTCTTTGCATATTGTTTCTATGTGATACTCTCGATTACATGATCTTATTCGATGGAGAATTCATGCATAAAACTAGGGTTCAACTGATAGGTGATTGATTGACGATTCTGTGTTATGATGTTGATTGGTGTTATTGTTTGATAGATAATTCATGCATAGAACTAGGGTTCAATCGATTAGGGTTAATGGATGAATGGTTTCGGGTTGGGGAATCGGACTAGGGTTAATCGGTTACATTCTAGTCAATCGGATAGGCTATTAATCATTGTTGTTCGGTAATCATGATCTGTTTGAACGTTACAGCACCTATATGCATTCACTCACACACTTTCACAGACTGATTCCTGGTGAAAACACAAAACGTGATTGCTGATCGTATGATTAGGGTTTCTGTTTCTGTTGACCGAAAGATAGTGTGTTGACCGAAAGATAGTTGTGTTGACCGAAACATAATCTGTGTGTCGAAAGATAACTATGTCGAAACATAGCTGATGTGTCGAAAGATAACTATGCCGAAACATAGCTGATGTGTCGAAAGATAACCATGAATCGAAAGATGATAACTGTGTATCGAAAGATGTGTCGAAACATAATTGTGATAATTGTTAGACCGAAAGATGAGCAATGTATCGAAGGATGTGTAATGTGAATCGAAAGATAGTTGATGATTAAATGTGAAAGAATATGTGGTGTGCTTGTATGCAAACTGACTATTAAATGTGAATATCATAGGGCTTGGTAAATCACTGTGGTTAAACGAATAATTAATTCTACCGAGCAATCCCAGGTGAGTTCACTACATTCGAGCATGCGTCCCAGTGGTTGGGGACAGTCAGTGGGTATCCCATGGGGGGAATGAGTCTTTGGGTAAAAACGAGTATATTGGTTAATATTCTCACCTATCATCTTTTGTAAGTCCCTCATCGGGTATTAGTTAGTAGCGCTACTTAGGTTTGGCACCCTCACCCCGTGCCTGTAGAGGACGGAGGTGAACTAATGACCCAGTCTGGCCCAGTACTAGATAGGAGTACGTGGGAAGGGCAGTCCGTGAGCCGTCCGTGTTTGGAAATGAGATATTAACAATATTACTTGCATTGGGTATTAAACTGTTTTACATACACCGGGTAACAAACGTTTTCTAAAACTGTGAACTCGCCAGCTTTGTCTGATACGTGTGTTACATGCTCGCAGGTCCTTAGGTGCGTTGAAAGCAGGAACTTGCTGGCTGGAGGGCGCGAGTGGTCATGGTTGCTTGATGGATTTAATATTAGACATTTATTTACTATGATTGATTGGATAACATTTATATTACGATACATTAACGCTTCCGCTAAACTTATGGTTTTTGAATAACTTATGTTGGGATTTCAGTATCTTTAAATAATGAAGTTTTATTTCAAACTTGTGTTTCAATGTAATTGGTGGCTCATTGCTAGTCGTCACACGCCTAGCAGGGACACTCCCTAGGTGGTAATTTTGGGGGTGTGACAGTTTGGTATCAGAGCCACTGGTTATAGTGAATTGGTTTTAAAAATGTTTTATAAAACCAGACTATAACTGAACTGATACGACATACCGATACGACATGAACCATGACACTCAGCTCCAGGCAGCAAGGATCGTCTCTTGTTTACTATTGTAGGGCATAGTTAGTATATACTCATGATTGGTATCACACTCGAACGCACATATGATGTTACGATATGAATTGCTATGCTACCTGTCTATACTACGTGTTTTAAGAGTAGGACTCTACTTGTGTTTGCATGCGCTATGTTGTGATATCGACGGTCGTACTGTATGAATTAGGGGAAACCTTCTAACATGAGTAGGGAGGAACTGAGATAAGCATGCAAATCAGGTTATTATTATGGGTGCACACATAATAACAACGTGAGGTGCATGTGAGTCCCAGTAAATCTCGACTAGTGTGAAAAAGGAATCCCGCGTTGTTAGTCAGTGTTGTATTAGAACTTCGAAAACTGTGAATACTATAGCAATACTTGACATCTGCTTGAAATGGTCTGTTAATTTGTTACTTCTTCCCATACTTATAGAATCATGAACGGACGTGGAGGAGGTCGTCGTGGTGGACACGGTGGACGTGGTGGAGGCCGCGGTGGAGGACAAGGCGAAATCCATATGACTCAAGCTGAGCTAGAGGCATTACTCAATGCCCAGGTGGCTGCAGCCTTGGCAGCTTATCAGGCCGGTATGACATGTACCAGACATTCCTTCCTTTGAATCGTGAACTTGAGTCTTACTTGTTGGTTTATTCTCTCTCGTTAATAGGTCAGCCGGCGCCACAAAACCAGCCTCACCCACCGGTCTGCACTTTTAAAACTTTCATGGATTGCAAGCCACAGACCTTCAGTGGCACTGAAGGGGCTGTAGGACTTATACGCTGGTTCGAAAAGGCGGAGTCAGTGTTTGCGATATGTAACTGCCCAGTTGGGGATAGAGTAAAGTTTGCAGCAGGCACGCTTCAGGATGGTGCCTTGACCTGGTGGAATGCCCAGGTCCAACTGCTAGGTATTGAGGCGGCGAACGCCACTACGTGGGATGATTTTAAAGAACTGATGAGGGAAGAATACTGTCCTCGAGATGAAATAGCGAAGTTAGAGAATGAGTACTATCATCTGACAATGGTGGGGTCTGAAATCGAGGCGTATGTGAAGCGGTCATATGAGTTAGCTGATTTGTGTCCAAACTTGTCCCGACCCATGCCACGAAGAATCGAGTTGTTTATTAAGGGGTTACCTCCACGGGTGAAGGGTTTAGTTACAGCAGCGAACCTCAATAACCTAACCCAGATTGTTAGACTGACACATAAAATCGTTGACCAGGAGGTGGAGAGCGACTCATTGCCACCTCGTATTTCTAGCACTACCACAGCTGCCACTACTTCCACTGCATCTGCTGCTGATGGCAAACGTAAGTGGAACGAAGCGGACAAGGGGTCCAACTCTGCACCGCCTCAGAAGAAGACGGATACTGGCAGCACCCGCAGTTTCAGCCAGACAGCATCAGTAAATCAGAACTCGAGTAACAGATCGGGGCAGGGATCATATGCGGGGAAGCTACCCTTGTGCAGCAAGTGTGATCTTCATCACAAGGGGCAGTGTACTCGAGTTTGTTATCGGTGTAATCGACCGGGGCACAAGGCCAGGGATTGTAGGACCACACTTCCAGCTCAGCAGCAGCCAGCGCAGCAGGCGGGTAGGCAACAGCCTCAGCAAACTCAGGGTAATCAGAAAGGGTGTTATCAGTGTGGGGCTGAGGGGCACTTCAAGCGAGACTGCCCTCAGCTAAGACAGAACACAGGGGGTGGTAACGGGAATAACAATGCGGGGAACAACGGGGGTAATGTTGCGCGTGGGCGCGGATTTGTGCTGGGAGCTGGGGAAGCGCGGAACGACGGCAACGTGGTTACTGGTACGTTTTCGGTAAACGGTGTTATTGCTTCTATTTTATTTGATTCTGGTGCCGACTGGAGTTACGTGTCTTTAGAGTTTAGCTCTCAATTAGGGTTAAGTCCTACACCTCTTGTAATGAAACACATAGTAGAAATCGCAAATGGTAAAACAATCGAAGCTACACATGTTCTGTTTGGGTGTAAAATCGATCTTCTGGGTCAAGTCTTCGACATTGACTTGATTCCTATTACTCTTGGAAGCTTCGACGTGATTGTTGGTATGGACTGGTTGTCCAAGTATCAAGCGGAGATTCTCTGTAAGGAGAAGATCATACGTGTTCCCCTTCCCAGTGGGGAATTTCTATCAGTTCAGGGTCATCGCAGCGGGACCCCAGTCAGTATTGTTTCGGCAATGAAGGCTCAGAAGTATTTACGTAAGGGCTATCCTGCTATATTAGCTCTTGTCACCGATTCACCGTCTGACGAAAGGAAGATTGAGGATCTTCCAGTTGTTCGTGAATATCCTGACGTATTTCCTGAGGAACTCCCTGGTTTACCTCCACATCGGCAGGTGGAATTCCAGATTGACCTCGCCCCAGCGGCATCCCCAGTTGCTCGTGCTCCTTATCGTCTTGCGCCAGGAGAACTGCAGGAATTATCAAACCAACTCCAAGAGCTGTTGGATAGGGGTTTCATCCGACCTAGCTCTTCCCCCTGGGGAGCCCCAGTCTTATTTGTGAAGAAGAAGGACGGGTCCCTACGAATGTGTATAGATTATCGCGAGCTCAACAAGATGACGATCAAAAACCGTTATCCTTTGCCTCGTATTGACGACCTGTTTGACCAGCTACAAGGGTCGAGCTTTTACTCTAAGATCGACTTAAGGTCTGGTTATCATCAAGTGCGAGTCAGAGAGGAAGACGTTCCCAAAACCGCGTTTCGGACGCGATACGGTCACTATGAATTCTTGGTTATGCCATTCGGGTTAACCAACGCACCAGCGGTTTTCATGGACCTCATGAACCGCGTGTGCAAGCCATACCTTGACGACTTCGTTATCGTTTTTATTGACGACATTCTAATTTACTCCAAGAACAAGGAGGATCACGAGCGGCACCTACGCCTTATCCTAGAACTCCTGAGGAGGGAGCAGTTGTACGCAAAGTTTTCTAAGTGTGATTTTTGGATACGGGAGGTACATTTTCTGGGGCATATAGTCAATGAGGTAGGCATACATGTGGATCCTGCCAAAGTTGACGCCATTAGAAATTGGGCGGCACCAAAGAACCCTTCGGAGGTGCGGCAATTTCTCGGTCTAGCAGGGTATTATCGCCGTTTCATTCAGAACTTCTCAAAGATTGCACAGCCACTCACCTCGTTAACACAGAAGAAAGTAGTTTACTCTTGGGGGACGAAACAGGAGGATGCTTTCCAGCTTTTGAAACAAAGGTTATGCAGCGCGCCAATCTTATCTCTGCCAGATGGTACTGAGGATTTTGTAGTTTATTGTGATGCTTCGATTCAGGGTCTCGGTTGCGTGTTGATGCAACGCGAGAAGGTGATAGCTTATGCCTCTCGACAATTGAAAGTTCATGAGAAAAACTATACGACACACGACTTGGAGTTAGGAGCAGTGGTGTTTGCTCTGAAGATTTGGAGACACTATTTATACGGTACGAAATGCACAATCTACACCGACCACAAGAGCCTTCAGCATATCTTCGACCAAAAGGAATTGAATATGCGACAGCGTCGCTGGGTAGAGTTGTTCAATGATTACGAGTGTGCCATCAAATATCACCCAGGTAAAGCTAACGTTGTGGCAGATGCACTTAGCCGCAAAGAAACGAAACCTAAACGCGTTCGCGCATTACAGCTCACTATCCATTCCAGCCTTCCTGATAGGATTCGTACGGCTCAGACTGAAGCATTGAAGGAAGAAAACATCGAAGCTGAGGGTTTACGCGGTATGGAAAAGCAGCTTGAGCAGAAATCTGATGGTATCTACTACATCATGGAAAGAGTATGGGTTCCTCTGTTTGGTGATCTTAGAGAACTTGTGATGGATGAAGCACACAAGTCACGATATTCTATCCACCCGGGATCGGACAAGATGTATCATGATCTTAAGGTTATGTATTGGTGGCCGAACATGAAAGCCCTCATAGCCACGTACGTGAGTAAATGCTTAACTTGTGCTAGAGTTAAAGCGGAACACCAGAAGCCTTCGGGTCTACTACAGCAGCCAGAAATACCTAAGTGGAAGTGGGAACAGATCGCTATGGATTTCGTTACTGGATTACCAAGAACTCAGGCTGGAAACGACACTATATGGGTGATTGTTGATCGACTCACGAAATCGGCACATTTTCTAGCAATCAAGGAAACAGATAAGTTTTCGCAGCTTGCAGCGGTATATCTTAAGGAGGTAGTTGCTCGACACGGAGTGCCAACTTCTATCATCTCAGATCGAGATCCGCGCTTTACTTCTGAATTATGGCAGTCTATGCACAAATTGTTTGGTTCGAAACTTGATATGAGCACCGCTTACCACCCACAGACGGATGGTCAGAGTGAGCGCACTATTCAGACACTTGAAGACATGCTGCGGGCATGTGTGATCGATTTTGGGAAGGGATGGGAAAGACACTTGCCGTTAATAGAGTTTTCCTACAACAACAGCTACCACACAAGTATTCAGGCAGCTCCGTTCGAAGCATTGTATGGGCGGAAATGTCGTTCTCCTCTCTGTTGGGCGGAAGTAGGTGACAGTCAACTCACAGGTCCTGAACTCATTCTGGAAACTTCGCAAAATATAGCTCGCATAAGGGATCGTATGGCAGCAGCGCGGGATCGTCAGAAAAGTTATGCTAACAAGCGTAGAAAGCCTTTAGAATTCGAAGTTAATGATCGGGTTATGTTGAAAGTTTCACCGTGGAAGGGCGTTGTACGCTTTGGAAAGCGTGGCAAGCTTAATCCACGTTACGTTGGGCCATTCAAAATCTTAGAGCGGATCGGTAAGGTCGCTTACAGACTCGAGTTACCTGCAGAATTAGGCAATGTTCACGATGTGTTTCACGTTTCCCAACTAAAGAAGTGTCTGGTTGATGAGACACTGGTTGTGCCATTTCAAGAGCTCACGTTGGATGACAAGCTGCAGTTTGTTGAAGAGCCTATTGAAATCATGGATCGGGAGGTCAAGGTGCGTAAGCACAGTCGAATTCCGATTGTTAGAGTTCGTTGGAATTCAAGGCGTGGACCGGAGTTCACGTGGGAACGCGAGGATCAGATGAAACTAAAGTACCCTCACCTCTTTCCCAAAGACAAGGCAGAGTCAAGCAAAACTAGTGAATCTCGGGACGAGATTCCCCTTCAAGTTGGGGATGATGTAACACCTGGGGAAAATCCGCAACAATCTTGAATTGTCACTTCACCCTCTCGTACCTACTTGCTAAATTTCGGGACGAAATTTCTTTCAAGTTGGGGATGATGTGACAACCCGACTTCTTGAGGTTAGTATTATCCTATTTTCCAACTCCTGTGTTGTATTTACATATCCTAGATCTTTGTGTTAGTGGGTATATGTGCAAACTTGTATTTGTTTATGAGTAACGTATTCGAATAATGGATTTACACTAGGGCATCTTTCAAGTTGGGATCCTTCGACCGAAAGGTCTAACCTTCGAAGGATCATTCAACCTTCAAAGGATCACGAAACATATCCTTCGACCTAGGAAGGATCCTTCGAGACAATAATCGATCCTTCGATCGATCCTTCGATGTGGGGCCTTAACTTTCGGCCCAACTAGTCACCGGCCCAAAACCTTACCTATATTAACAGCAGTTACGTAGTATGACTGCACAGAATCATTCGAACATCCCAAACCCTAGAAGCCTTTTTGGGCGACGGCAGAACTCAGGAAACTCCCTGTCGTGATCATCAACATCGTATCATCATCCATCATTCGGTTAGTATGATTCTTTGCATATTGTTTCTATGTGATACTCTCGATTACATGATCTTATTCGATGGAGAATTCATGCATAAAACTAGGGTTCAACTGATAGGTGATTGATTGACGATTCTGTGTTATGATGTTGATTGGTGTTATTGTTTGATAGATAATTCATGCATAGAACTAGGGTTCAATCGATTAGGGTTAATGGATGAATGGTTTCGGGTTGGGGAATCGGACTAGGGTTAATCGGTTACATTCTAGTCAATCGGATAGGCTATTAATCATTGTTGTTCGGTAATCATGATCTGTTTGAACGTTACAGCACCTATATGCATTCACTCACACACTTTCACAGACTGATTCCTGGTGAAAACACAAAACGTGATTGCTGATCGTATGATTAGGGTTTCTGTTTCTGTTGACCGAAAGATAGTGTGTTGACCGAAAGATAGTTGTGTTGACCGAAACATAATCTGTGTGTCGAAAGATAACTATGTCGAAACATAGCTGATGTGTCGAAAGATAACTATGCCGAAACATAGCTGATGTGTCGAAAGATAACCATGAATCGAAAGATGATAACTGTGTATCGAAAGATGTGTCGAAACATAATTGTGATAATTGTGATAATTGTTAGACCGAAAGATGAGCAATGTATCGAAGGATGTGTAATGTGAATCGAAAGATAGTTGATGATTAAATGTGAAAGAATATGTGGTGTGCTTGTATGCAAACTGACTATTAAATGTGAATATCATAGGGCTTGGTAAATCACTGTGGTTAAACGAATAATTAATTCTACCGAGCAATCCCAGGTGAGTTCACTACATTCGAGCATGCGTCCCAGTGGTTGGGGACAGTCAGTGGGTATCCCATGGGGGGAATGAGTCTTTGGGTAAAAACGAGTATATTGGTTAATATTCTCACCTATCATCTTTTGTAAGTCCCTCATCGGGTATTAGTTAGTAGCGCTACTTAGGTTTGGCACCCTCACCCCGTGCCTGTAGAGGACGGAGGTGAACTAATGACCCAGTCTGGCCCAGTACTAGATAGGAGTACGTGGGAAGGGCAGTCCGTGAGCCGTCCGTGTTTGGAAATGAGATATTAACAATATTACTTGCATTGGGTATTAAACTGTTTTACATACACCGGGTAACAAACGTTTTCTAAAACTGTGAACTCGCCAGCTTTGTCTGATACGTGTGTTACATGCTCGCAGGTCCTTAGGTGCGTTGAAAGCAGGAACTTGCTGGCTGGAGGGCGCGAGTGGTCATGGTTGCTTGATGGATTTAATATTAGACATTTATTTACTATGATTGATTGGATAACATTTATATTACGATACATTAACGCTTCCGCTAAACTTATGGTTTTTGAATAACTTATGTTGGGATTTCAGTATCTTTAAATAATGAAGTTTTATTTCAAACTTGTGTTTCAATGTAATTGGTGGCTCATTGCTAGTCGTCACACGCCTAGCAGGGACACTCCCTAGGTGGTAATTTTGGGGGTGTGACAGTTTCTTCATCCATCAAATTAGTAATAAACTTTGAAGTTAGTGTTAATGTAAATATTGTCTTTTACCATGTCCTACATATAATACAATACAATACAATATGGTTATTTAGGTATGCTATATTCCCGAATGAATAACAAAAGGTTTATGTTAATGTACATATTTTAGATCATAGATTTTGATGTCACAAGTTTGATAACAGATTTAATAAAACCAATTTTGCATGATATTGATATGTAATATTATATTGTTATTAACTGAAAGTAATTTTATCGAAATTTGTATCAATCAACTATATTTATAATTAAATTCAATGTTGACTATTGAGTTTATTTTTTAACTTTTTCCTAATAATATGCTTTTGTTGAAAAATAAGTTTATGGTATTGATTGATATTAAATGTATATTCAAATACTACGTTTATTCATGTTATAAGGATATGTATTTGGTTGGATACTTACATGTAAACAAGGTTTATGATAAAACTAAATTAGAGGGATTCATTCAAATATAAATGAGATTTGAGAATATTATTTTTTTATAATGTTGGGGTTATATAATTTTTGGTATATATGTTCCTTATATGATATTATAATCTCCAATCTTAAAAAAAAAACCTAAAATAAATTCATGGAGATATTTGTTTATTTTTTAAGTTAGAGTGACAAAACCATGTATGGATATTTGTGATTGGTTATATCGCGACGAGTTACTACATAATATTCATGTTTCATAAATAAATACATATTTCATAAAACTGATGAACACATGTAATATCATAAGGTTGTGTCATAAGTCATTTCTCCTAGTAACATAATATAAAGTGATGCATTGTATAATCATCACCTTTAAATATTACCGTAAACCTTTTTAATAGTTTTCTTGATATATTTTAATATTCAATCATGACAGTAAAGCAAATTAATTATATGTATTTTGTTACACTTGATAAGAAGGCATCTTATATCAATTATATATTATACAATTTGACTTTGCACATTATATTTCATATGCCATTGTTTATGTATATAGACAGTCTTCAATAAAGCAACTAAATTAAAGTTGTTTATATGATCACACGTTATAAACATGATTGAATAGTGATCAAGATCCATTTATAATATGACATTCGAAGTTCAAACTCACTAAAGCTTATTGTAAATTTATTGATGCTTATAAGATTTTGGACTGATAAATCTTAATGATTCGATCATATAATTGATATTATGTGGTGAAAAGATTAGTTATACATGTGGAATAAAACAAGTTCCATTGTCAAACCTCAAATATGCTCTTGAAGAAGCAAGATTGTTAAAGAATATGTAAGGTTTGAAACGACCACCATGAAAATTGTGTGATTCTAATCCATTCATGAAGTGAATGTGATGATATAATGACTAGTGTAAAGGTGAAGATCATGTACACAACTAAGAAAATTGTAATGATGTCACCATGATAGTTGTTTGGGTATAATCCATTCCTTGAAGTGAATGTGATGATATAATAATTGGTGAAAAGTTCGTAATCATGGTAATTGAGGAAATTGTTTTGATGCTCATGTAATGAGATCAACCATGTTAATAAGGTGATGACTATACGATGATCGTTACAAAGGTCGTAAGATATAAGATTGATAAGTCTTATACTACTCAACTACTTCTCAATTGATGGTAAGCAAAAAGAACATTATTTACAAGGAAAAATCAATTAAATTCTTTTCATTTGTCACACTTGAGACATATGCTCCTAAAGTAGCAATATCATTATAAGAGTTATGAAAAAATGAAATGATTTTATACTCATGTGACCGAGTAAATAATGAAAAGCTATGAAACTTGTTTTGGTTCTTCTCCATTCACAAAAGAGAATGTGATTATATATTAATCATTGTAAATGTAATGGTAGACCTAACTGAGAAACTTGTAATGATGAGACTGACTATAAGAATTGTAATGATGGCCATTTTAATAATGAGATGGACCACCAAAAGTGGCAAACTAAGGAGTGATTGCATAACGTGATGGTTTTAACTTTGAAGATATAATATATTCTCTCGTATCATACGTTTTGTATTACATACGAGCAACTAATACACATACGATCATAAACCAGAAGTTTATGAATTATAATTATTTAATTAGTTGGCATGACCGGTTAGACCACACCGAGTCAATGATGATGTGAAACATAATGAAGAACTAAAAGATTCTTCAAGATAATAATTATCATGTAATGTTTGCTCTCAAGGGAAATTATATATTTGCAAAATTAACGAGTATACCTAAATATTCTGGAAGCGATTAAAGGATATGCATATCCCAACATGATACCATTTAATTTTTTTAAATCGATGCATCGTCTAAATGGTTATCAAATCCACAACCTGAAGCTTGTGTGATTGTGGCTTAGCTAATGTGATAGCAAGCATATTAATCCAGATTAATATATTTATTTGATAATAGTGAATTTGATTCCCAAGTTATTAACGATTATTGGAATAAGTGTTATTGTGATCACTAAACGTCTACTATTGGTTACAAAGCCAATAATCATGAGAGGAGTAAAAGTTCATTTAGGTACATGTAATTTTTTATATATAGTACCATCAATTCACATCAAGCCAATCAGTTATAGTTCTCCCCCATACAATTGGTATTTGGTCAGGAACCAAAGATGTCTCATCAAATATTTTGGTTGTGCGACATATATTGGAACTCATCCACCACACCGCACAAAGATGGGACTTCTAAAAAGTTTGAGAATATGTTGGGTATAAATAATCTTCTATGATTAAATACTTAAAGCCATTAGTCAGAAATTTGTTTATGGCTCATTGGTTTTTACTTTAGTGAATGAATGTTCCCAACATTAGGGGAAGATAACAAGCAGTTGGAAAGTGAACAGTGAAATGAATTATCATGTCATCTTGATCCTCAAACTATAAACTATGAACTAGAAGTTTAAAGTATAATTCATTTACCAATATCAAAGAACAAATTACCAGACAAGTTCACTGACCTAAATAGAATGACTAAGTATGTTACATAATCAACTGCTTATGCTCCAGTTATATTTGTATCCCATGAGGACATAACATATTTTTGTAATGAGTCTATTGCAAGCCTAAAGCGTGGTAGACTAGTTGATTCCAATACTAAAATTCCTCGAAAATTGGAGCTAGTAATTAAGATGGTCAAGTCGAGATTATAGTAATAAGATCTCCTGAAGATACAATAGACATGATGGTTCAAGAAGAACCTCAGGTACCTGAAAATAAAAAGATCTCGATAAGTTGTATCATGTCTAAGATATGTATGGAATCGAAATAAAAATCGACGTCGTTATACTTTTGTATATAATGTAGCGCTTAAAATGATTAAATGATGAGGATCAAGATTTAAGATGTGCCTATGAATGAATATTAAGAAATGATTGGCCAAAATGGAAAGAAGCAAATAAAGCAAAGCTGAATTCTCTAAAGACATGGAAAGTATCTGGACCAACAGTACATACAACTGAAGTTGTAAAATATGTTGGATATAAACATATCTTTTAAGTGAATTATGTGAAAATTAAATTGAGTGATATAAGGAAAAATTGGTGGCACAATTCGCAAAGACCTATGATTGATTATGAGGAGACGTATTCTCCAGTGGTGGATGCATTGACTTTCCAATATTTTATTAGTCTGGTAATATAAAGAGAGAATTGATATTCGTCTTATGAATATTATGTATCATTTGATACTGAGAGTTTACATAAAAGTCCCGAAGGATTAAATTATGTAGGTCATGTAAAGTAAGTTCTCGAGAACAATGTGATCATTGTATACATATTCGGATTCTGAATAGGTTATGAAATTTACATGTTGGATATAATTGAAACTCCTGATGAGTTTCTAAAGCAATTGGGTGCTTAAAAGGTTAATTAAAGCATCTTATCGATGTAATACTTGTGCACCAAGAAACGTACATAGAAACTTGTACCCAGTGATTGTGATATCTCAATAAATAGTGTACACGCATGGTACAATATGGATTTTGAAGATAAAAGCAAGTGTTTATGACATTTTTGCATATGATATAGATATCTATGTGTTAAATGGGCAAATTTATGTAGCAAAACTTCTAAAGAGTGAATGCACATACATATTTGGATAAGATAGAAAGAATTCCCTCATGGATTGATAATGCTAGAAGCATTAATGATGTCAAAACCTCAAGAACGTATTATATGAAGTTGACAAAATACATATGGACTAAATAGTCGAAACGAGTGGTGTACAACTCGAGATGTTCGCATAAAGAGGGATATAAGTTTGATTAAATTAGCCATGTTTTATGAGCATTCTACTTTTAAAAGTTCACTATAACCGCAATTTACAGTAATGATGTCTAGGCATCATTGAGAGAAATTGCCGAGCTTTTAGAGGGAGAATTTTTGAATGACCTTGGCACGGTCTAATTATTACTCGAATTGCAGTTCGAGTATATATGTAATTATATTTTACTAATCCCTCAAGTACATCTAGAAGATGATGTTTAGATATTTTAGTATGGACATAGTTGAACCTTAAAGTATGTTAAAGGTTTTTAAGTCATTTGTTATAAGAAATGTCTATTATCATCTCCTACCAAAGTAGAGATTCTCATTCTAGAAGTACCATCGTTAAATGCATAAGTGCATTAATATGTTTTGGTAGTTATGTATGGTTATAATATCTTTCACTTGAGCTTATTGTCATGATATAACCTTTGCCAAGCGAAGAGACATTAGAATGAGTTCAAAGAAATATTTTAGGTATAAACGATATTTGATTATATTTTACTAACCCATCAAAACAAGTTTGGTTAGTCTTGTAGATGCAGGAATGTTACGAAACACAGTCGTGGACATTTGATAATTTTTGCAAGGAGGCACCTAAAATCTCGTTAGAAGATTATACAACATTGCTCAACATAAAGGATTGAACATTAAGGGACCAAGCGACAAATCATTCGCTACAAAAGCTTTATTCGACTTTCAAGGAAGATCGACACACGTCACTTAAAGGATACATGTTAAAATGAGGGGGAGACTTATTCAAGTTGCACTCTTTTTCCCTTAACTAAGTTTTGTCCCATTGGGTTTTCTTAGTAAGGTTTTTAACGAGGCAACATACCTAATCCAGAAGTATCAGAATAAGAAAATACGCGCTGCACTCTTTTTCCCTTAGCTGAGGTTTTGTCCCATTGGGTTTTCCTAGCAAGGTTTTTAATGAGACAGCATCACCAAGCGTATTAAAGGTATGTGGATAGTCAAGGGGGAGTGTTATGAATGTATCATTTATTTGGTGACTCTCCACATACATAACTCATATCTCTTCAATTTCTTTTGTATTAATGTATGTGCCTATATATATAGAGGCATTTGTATATGGTGTATATAGATCAATGAATAAGAATTCTCCATGTTCTATTCTCTACATGATTTTATAGTTTTGCTCTCATGTTTATATACTTATATATTGTTTGCTAATAGACCGTTGTTTTACAACAAATCTCAAATTAAGGTGTACTATGTCTTTTGGTTTTTCTAAGATTTAAATTAATTATACAATATGTGGATAATAAAAATAACAACTATAGGTACTTTTGATGTGGTTTTAAATTATTTTGATAATTGCTTACATGAAGTAATGATTTTGAACCGACAAAATATTTCGGCTACTACCACCCTAAATGGTATCAGAGCCACCGATATTTCTTTTGCGGGGGCTCTACAGCTACGCCAACAATTATTAGAGACTGATTTTGATAACTTAATTTACTTAAACATAAAATTGATAGATAATGAAATTAGATTTATTAAGCTAAATAACCAGACGAATTTTATTAAAAACGAAGTTTTGGGTACAAATACTGATTTTGATGATGATTATATTTCTGATGAAGATTTTAATTTTAGCAATTATGAATGGACAAGTTCTGATTTTATATATGATGATACTGATTGGCAATATAGTTCTCCTTAATGGAAAACAAAAATTTTAATAAACTAAAAGAAAGTGAAAATTCTTTAAAAATAGATAAAGATATAATAGAAATACAAAAAACAATTATTTTTTATGGAGATAAAATAATATTTAGACTAGATAAAATTATGGAATTACTAGAATCTGCCTATCCTAGTAGGAAAGATAAAGAAACAATAACTAAATTACAGGACCCTTTGGTTCAACTTTTGCAAAATATGAAGATACCTAAAGGGTATATGAATAATTAAAATGAATTCAGATACGGAAAGTGAAAATAATATAATTCCTAAGATAGACGATTCGGATGTAGAAAATTTAATAACAAAGATAGGAGGTATGGAATTAAATGATAATTTTATTAATATTAAAACTCAAGAAAATTTTAATATAAATGATACAGCTTGTACAAGTACTGATAAAAGATTATCAATGAGAAATGAATTTCAAAGACCATCCCTATGATACGCTGCTATAAAATCAACTATGAGACCAGAAGATAACTATAGGCTTCATCCTTCAATGAAAAATGAACCAATAAATCCTTTTGGAATATATTTAGATTTAGATTGTGTTAATAACACGGAAGAAGCAATTGATAAATGGTAAACCGCTTTTAGAATAGCCGTTTCTGTTAATAAAATGGATATTGAAACAATAAAAGGATTTTTAGAAAGAACTCTATTAAATAGTGCTTTAAGATATTGGCAAAATATAAGTCCTGATGCTAAACAATATATATTTAATTAAGATGAAGATTTGGCCAACATAATAACAAGAGCTGTAGAAGCTTTTAGAATAGAGTTTTGTGGAGAGGGTAATATAATAAGAGACCCAGCAACGATACAAAAATATTTAACAGCTTTACTAAGATTACAATTATGTGATATTTGTGAAACAGATAGGTATATTTGTGTTTTTCAAGATTATTAATGCCATATCTATAATCAAGTACCCGATACGGGTAATTATTTACCCTTATTTTTTGCAAAAATACCTGATCCGTGGGGACAAAAACTAATAAATACTTATAACTCAGGAACATCAGATACCTTAGGAAAAATGATAACTCATGTCAGAGACAAATTAAGCGAGTGGTGTGGGGATGCAATATTAGCTAAATTGAGCAAAGGATTAAAAAGAAAAATATCTTTATGCTGTAGTAACCCAAAAATGCCTTTAATGATAGGTTGTGATAGTTCTTATTATTACAGAAAGATAAAAAGAAAATATAAGAAAAGAACTCATTTTAGAAAAAGATTTTTCAAAAAGCGTAAAAAAAAATTTTATAAAAGAAAAGGATATAAAAAGACTTTTAAACCTACATATAAAAGAAAACAAAGTCCTAAAAAGTGTAGATGTTTTCTTTGTCATGAAGAAGGTCATTATGCAAATAAATGTCCTAAGAAATTTAATAAAAACCTCAAGATATTTGAAAGAGATGAAGACATTGAAAAACAAATTAATGATTTTCATAATGAAGATTCTGATGAAAGCATATTTATATTAACTGAAACAGAATACACATCATCCGGAGATGAATAGATTAGATATAGCCACCACTAGTAAAATAGACGATGATATAATTGATTGCCAAAATGAACAATTTGGAGAATATAAACAAGAAGTATTAATAGATAAGAAAAAACTTAAACAAATACAACATGAAAATTTCTCATTATCAAACCACTCAGGATTCAAAATGAATACTTTACAAAAACTAGGAATAAAACCTAGAGATCATCATCTATATTATGGGCTACATATTCAAGAAAGAGCTTTAGATATTAACATAACATCTAACAAAGTTATGATACCTTTATTATCTAAAAAAGATATCCAAGAAAAATTACAAAATATAAAACCAGAAATAAGAAACACTTTAGGATGTGTACATGTAGGAGCTATTCAAATAATAATAAAATCCACCTTTAAAGAAGGTATAGATACCCCTATAGAATTAGCTGTTATGGATAATAGAATACAAAATAGAGAAGAAGCATGCCTTGGAATATTAAGAGGAAATTTACAATATGGAAAACTGAAATTTAATATCTTTCCTACAATTTCCTATAATATTCAAGAGAAAAATTTTGATAAAACTCTAAGTCTATTACAAGATTTTAAGAGAAAAGATTTCTTTAGACAACAAAATAGACCTTATTTTATTACACATGCTATTTCTTATGCAGTGTCAAATACTCATCATTCTGAATGTTTTAGTATAAAAGACACTATTGATTTTCCTTATTTATTCAACGATGTTTGTCAAATACAAATTCCAACCTTACCCAAAATAGAAGAAATATATTCAAGACCTTTAAGTCTTGATCTACGAGATAAACCAATGATGTCATCTAACCAGATAGCCCCTAGATTGTTGTTCTCAAACAAAGAGGTAATAAGCCATCCTCTAAGAATAACTAATTCAAGTAGATATAATGATATAATTCGTGAAAAAGAAGATAATGTAAGGAATTACAAAATTCAAGGAGAATATTTCAATGGAAAAAGATTTTTGGCAGTAAATATGCTAATAGACACAGGTGCTAATGAGAATTACATAAACCATAAAATTTTTTAATATTTACAAAAATATCCATTAGAAGAACCCCATAAATACACAAACTTTAATGGTGAACTACATGAAATTAATGAAGCTGTAGAAACCATAATAAAGTTTGGAGAAGAAAAAATTCCTTTAAGACTCTTAATAGGTAATGAATATGAAAACGATTCATTAGAAATCATGTTAGGATTAACTTTCTTAGAAAATGTAAAACCATATCAAATAACCTCCTATGGATTAAAAATTACATACAATGGCAAAATGATTTATATACCAAAATGACAAGCCCTAAAAGCATATACATCACAATAGGTATTACTTATAAGGATTACAAAGCTGAATATTTTGCTGCTTATATAGATAGTGGCTCAGGGTTATGTATATGTAAACCAGATTGTTTTCCAAAGGAATATCATGAGGATTTAACACCATGTAATGGAGTTAGCTTTTCAAAAACTATAGTTCCTCTAAAAAGAGGAATAAAAAATCCAATAATAATAATCGGATCATATATGGTTAAATGTCCACCATTTTACTTTTATAATTCTGGATCAGATGTATTATTAGGAAATGGTTTTTTAAAAAGATTTAACAAAATTACTTTTGACATAGTAGCCTACCAAATTATACTAAAAACTCCATGTCATCACTTGATAGTAGTTAAAAGAATAAAAAATGCATATGGGAGAACTTATAGATATAATTGAAACCATTCCTGAACACATTGCAGAGATAAAAAATCTTGTGAAAAGCCACTTCAGGATGATAAGTAACAAAGTTACCATGTATGAGTTCGATAGTATGAAGATGAAGCCTATGATAAAACATCAAATGATAGAAAAAGTAGAAATGTCATTTATTTTAGAAAAAAACAGATATTCCATCTACTTCTTCTGGTGATCATGTTATGGAAACTGCTCCAGATCCTGAAGAAGAGGTAAGAGAAAATTTTATGTAACACCTCGAAAATTCATGTCCAATAATATATCGACACGTGTCATGGACGTTAAACGTGTAAAGAATTGATTTAGAGGGACTAAAGTTGACAAACGAAGAAAGTATGTGAATAAAAGGGTTCAAAATGTCAACAATGGATGAATGTACCTTTAACTAACCCTACATGATGTTTATACCCTTAAACGAATAAATCATGGGTCATACGAAGCTAATTGTGAAAGAAAGTGATAGATTACAAACTACAGGGGTTAAATGTGTCAACATGTTTAAAGTATACCTCTGAGTGACCTTTTAGCATACCCGAAGCTTTGTAACGATTAATTATGCTCACTAGAATAAGTGATAAAAATTTCACATGGTTTCGATAAAGTAGGAGAAAGTTATGACAATATTCGTATACGAGGGGTTAAAAGCGTCAACGTTGAAATTTATGACTTTTCAGGTGATCAAAAAGTTAACCAAGGACTTAACAAAGTTTGGTTAAGTCCTAAGGTCCTTAGAAATCAAGTTAGAAGGTTAAAAGTGCAATTTTGGAACTTAAAACCACTTTATAAAGGATCAGGGGCCAAATTGCAATTAGCTGAAACTTTTTGACCTGAACCGGGGCCTCATACCGGCCGCGTAAGACCCATGTGGTCTGTCACGCGGGCCGCGTGAGCACTACAGCGACAGAAAACACAGGCAGGTGCCTGTTAAAGCTGATAACCGACTTAAAACTCTTGTTTTACATACCAGGGGCTGCCCCAATGGTTTAACATGCAATAGGGGCACTTGTCTAGATCTGGAAACATCAGTAGACTACCTTGGCATGATCCTATGTGATTTAATTCACTATATAAGAGCTCCCAACTTTGCAACATTGGACACATTCACTTGCAAACTTCACAACTTCACTTCTGGAGAATTTTGGAGCTCAAGCACCCTTCTTAGGAGTCACTAGTCGTGCTTAGGACCTTTGTAAGTGTCCTTAACTTTCCTTAATTCAGTTTTGCTTAGTTAATTAGCTTAAAGTCAAACTGTGGTAATTAAGGTTTGACTTCGTGATTATTTGAAATTTGTCCAGTCAAATTTCGAATTGAAAGTACCTATGAGTTGGTAATTATGTGGGTAATAAACCCTTAAAAGGGTACTCTCTGATTCCCACTCTAAGTAGGTCAATTGTCGGGTCAAAGATAATTATAAAAAGTCAACAGGAAGCTTATTTTCAAATAAATGCATAATTAGCAATGTAGGAGCCATACAACCCATTTTATCATTAATATAACTTGGTAATTAATGTAAGAACATGTCTAAACATGTTCAACCCGACAATTTTCAGTTTAAGCTCGGTTCGGAACCAAAAGTCGCATAATTTGACTTTTGCTTTGACTTTCAGTTCTGACCCATTAGAGCATAGTTTAGAAATGCCTTAGAGCTTTATTAGGACCAGGTTTCATATAAGTATAACCCTCTGTGATTATACAACTTGGTTCATTAGTTATCCGATTCATATGCATGTTTCCGTTAAATGCTTAAATGTTGACTATTATGCCCTTTTCACCTTAAAACGTGATTTTTGAAAAAGTAAAAGAGTAGAAACCTTCATTACTGATTTATAAACTTGTCCCTAAAATTTGACATCAGTTTGAGGTCTAGATTAGGAGTTATGCTCATTAGCGTAAATGAAAAGCTTTTTATTAATTAAACGGCATAATTAGCATATAGCATATCTAAACCCAATTTTTAATACCAAACTTTTTACCTACTGATGTAAAATAACATTTTGAGATTTTTAAAGATTTTTATTTATTTTTAGGCTGAGCATAACATAGAGTTCTAAGCTTGATTCGGTTATTGCCGGTTTTGCCCTTTTGACCGATAAAACGAGTTTTACAAATCATTTTGACCCCAAACCTTTTGCTACTGATTTTATATGATTAATAAAGTATGTTAAGCTTTCTGGAATAATAAAAATATCAGCTTTTTATATAAAACCCGGAATTAGCCAAAAATCGCCTTTTTAAGTGTTTTTAACGCATAGTATGTATTAAAACTATTTTAAACATATAAGGTTTGGTACCTACTGATATTTTTATTAAATTTTCATAACTAAACAGTAAGCAGAAGTTTTAAACTCAGATTTCCAGATCTGACCTTTAAGCCTATGTGAAATTACCAAAATGCCCTTTCTGTGTATAGTATGGTTAGTATTAATAAATTTCACATATATATGATACCCTACTGTTATGACTTATAAAAATAAATATTTTTACTGATTATATCAGACCTAAAACTCAGTTTTATTTTTAAACCCTTTTAAAGTCTAGGCTTAATTAAGACACGTTAGGAATCTAATAGGTTATTTAGAAACCTTCGTTCCAGATTAGGAGCCCAGTAAAAGATACGTGCACTTGCTGATTTGAATATTACTTGCCCAGGTAAATACTCTTAACTTATTTTCCCTATACGGGCTTGGGATACGGTATTATAAAAATACCGCTTGGTCGGGTGTGTAGTCATTTAAATCGTATTGTAATTGATGTATTTACATATCTCGTTTTAATCTGTATTATTTGGTGTATGGCCTTTGGGGGTTAAATGACCATGTCCCGGATATCCTTGGCATCATTCAAAGAAATGGCCACGACCTAAGCACGGGGTGTAGGCGTACACCTGACAGTTGCATATGTAAAAACTGGTAATCCACTTAAAGGAATCAACCTTGTGGGCATTATACCTATGGCGTGTCAGCTAATCTAAGCCGGCTCTTCTAACCGGTTCTAAATGGACGACAAATAAGTAAATCTGTATACAAGATTATTTTTAATAATTGTCCCAAGTTATAAAAGATATTTTTGCCTAAGTGCATTCAAATTAATTTTCAAACTCTTTTCAAAATGAGTCAGTTAATTGTATTTACCAGTGTAAACTGACGTATTTTCCAAAAAGGCTATGTGCAGGTACTATACGAAATAGGCTGGCTACTCCAGGCATCAATAATCAAGTCTCGCAAGCTCTAGATGTTAAAGTCTATTGAACAATCTTTCCTTTTTCTTTTGATCCGCCTGTGGATCCATTACAGTCCATTTGTGATACTTTGATATTACTATTATTTGGTTGTAATGTGATTCATTTTCTTTTGCTTCCGTTGTGCATTTATAATTTGTGTCGTTTGACTATGATGATATCAACTACGTCACGATACTCCCCATCGGGCCCACCGGTAATACGTGGAAATAACGGGGTGTGACAGGTTAGTATCAGAGCCAACACTAAGTGAATTAAACACTAGCCTTTTGTGTTTAATCTCAATTACACAATTGCACATTCCTCGATTTCCGAGTCTAGACAAAGAACATAGGACAAATTTTGTTTTGTTTTATTTTTTTCTTTTATTTTATATATTCTTGTTGTTATCTTTATTTTTGTTGACATGTTTAATCATGCCGCCGAGGTTTAGAAGGGGAAGAGGCAAGGCTCCCGTCACTGGGCATGACCACGAGGCCGGACCTTCCCACAGACGCACGCCGTCCATCACGATGAGCACCAGTCCCCAGGAACCTTGGAGGACGTACATTGAGCCAGCGAGGCGATCTGTCTCGCTCAGTTCGTCACCCTCGTACCACCATTCATTTGGGCCTCAATCAGAAAATGAGCCCCAGAACCCGCAGCCTTCATTTATACCTCTCCAGTGGTCCAATTCGCACCATTCTTTTGGCGACCCCACTCCTGTCTTCCAGAGCCGGTTCAACCCGGCAAACTATATTGAAGAACCAGTGGGTTTTAACCCACTAGGACCCGAAGACCACTTCTCGGGAGACCATGCCATGGACATGGACGAGGACACGGATCCCGCCGAGCCTGCAACCGGGACCCCTAACCACCCCATCGAGATCTCTGATGGGTCCTCTTTTCATGGATCACCTTATCGTGGTCCAGATAGTTATCAGGTGAGGTTCACCCAGTATGATTGGGTGTTTACACCTTCTTACCACTCCTCGCCCCATCAGCAGCAGCAGCAGGATCCTTCTGAGGATTCTCGTTTTGTGGCAGTCACTCCACCGCCACCACCACCAGTACAGCAGCCGCCTCCGGAGCCACCGAGGCGACGAAGATCAAACGCACGGATGTCCGTGCGAGGAGGAGTGCGTATCATCACCCCTCAACCATCAAGTGGTAGCCACTACCCGCCACTACATGAAGAACCGCAGACGGGAGGACCTTCAAACCCCGTCTCAGAGGTAGACTCTGTGCCTGTAGCGCCACCACCATTGGGTTTTGGTAACCCAATTCCTACATACGCCGGTTCAGCGGCGTACAACCCATTTGAGCAGCCGGCCCACACCAACTACAACTATGCGGAGGTCGACCCATATCAGGCAGCATGGGACTACAATGCTCTTCATCCTGAAGGGCCCTATGGTGGTCCTTGGACTACTGGGTACCCACCTTATGGGTACCAGCAGTCGCCACCTCCTCAACCTCTGCATCAGCAGCCGCCGCAGCCGCAACTGATTCCGCTGGAATGACAACAGGAGGTTCTTGAAAGGTTGAACCAGGTTGAGCGGGAGGTTCAAAGAGATCGCAGGGAACGTCAAGGCTTCTTCAAGGGATTGGCAAGCCTTATCAAGGGGAAGTCTAAGAGAGGGGATTTTTGAAAATCCTTATTTATTTTAATTTGTTGTAATCAAGTCCCTGCGTGGACTTTTATTTTTGTATTTAGCCCCTGCGTGGGCATGTCCTTTTGTATTTTCCCCCTGCGTGGGCATGTCTTTCTGTTGACCCCTGCGCGGGTATGTTTGTTTGTTTAGCCCCTGCGTGGGCGTGTTATTTCTTAGAAGTCCCGTTTAGGGCAAAATTGTACTTGTTTAATTTTAATGGCATTCCCATTATAAGATCTACCATTATAATAAAATGGCAAAATCTAAAAAAAGGACAAGACCTAGCCATATTTCATCTTAAGACAGGGCCAAGATGGTAGTTCCACAATTAGATTGAGATCTATATTAACATCTCAAATTAGGATTGTTCTGCGTTTAAATATTATAAAGAATCTTAAAGGTAAAACCTAGTCTATATGTCGTTGCAGACATGGCCAAGATGGTAAAACCTATTCAAAAGATTCCAATCCTTGTTAACATCTGAAGACATGTTAACATTCTTGGCAAGAATGCGATTCGATAAAATCGCATAAGTCATTCTTAAATTGGGTTATTCCAATTTTCCTTATTTAGAATAATAATCCCTTAGAGATGAAGTGTCTACGGGCTATAATTAACGTCCTTTGAGACTAAAGACAGTGGTAGCCTACAACTCCCTGTCAAGAGCAGGTAATGAACTTTGATTCAAACCTTAACGCCTTGATTCCATAAAATCTTGGCTTATAAACTAAACTTGTCCACGTGACTAGGCCTTTTTGTGCTATTATTAACTTATAATTTAGGATTATGATAAAGATCCTGAACAATTATATATTTAATAAATTAACTAAAATGGTTATTAAAAACCATGGTTAATAAATTGTCAAAAACAATAAAACTGTATAAGCTTCTGTATAAACCTTGTCCCTATTTGATTTTATGTAGCAATTAAAGCTACATGACTAGGTCAGAAGAGGTAAACAGTCATCCAGTGGAAAACCATGAAAATACTAAAATACATGTGACCGGTGCGGAACTGCAAGCATTGATATATAATGTTGTTACAAAAGCTATGGAGCGACAGTATAATGAATCTACTGGGACGCATAGTAGAACCTCATCAGTACCCCACTCTAAGTCTGTCCCTAAAACTCATTCTGAAGCCCACAGCAACCCACCCTCTACCCAACCTAAACCCAAGAAAGAGGATGTTCAACATTCCTCAAACCAACACAGTATTCCATCTAAGAGGATAGTGTTTGATGATGAACCGCGTACCAAGTCCTGTACCTATAAGTACTTTGTTTCCTGCAAACCCCGGGATTTCACTAGGGAGAAAGGGGGAATTGATTGTATGACTTGGTTAGATGAAATGGACACAGTAGTTGACATCAGCGGTTATGCTGAAAGGGATATAGTGAAGTATGTATCCCAATCATTCAAGGGAGAGGCATTAGCTTGGTGGAAGTCTCTCATTCAAGCTGCTGGGAAGATCCCACTCTACAATTTGTCATGGGATCAGTTTGTTGCTCTCATTAAAGAGAATTATTGCCCGCAACATGAGGTTGAAAGGATTGAATCAGATTTCTTATCGTTGGTAATGAAGAATTTAGATTGTCAAACTTACCTCACCAGTTTCAATACCATGTCTAGACTGGTTCCGTGTCTGGTAACCCCGAAACCCAAGAGAATTGCTCGCTTCATTGGGGGTTTAGCCCTAGAAATTAAAGCCAGTGTTAAGGCTTCAAGACCTGCTACTTTTAGGTCAGCAGCGGATCTGTCTCTATCTCTTACCTTGGACAAGGTTAGGCTCAGATTGCTAAAGAAATCTGAAGAGGGTAAGAGGAAGTGTGAGGATGATCACTCACGGAGGTCTGAGAAGAAGCACAAGGGTAGCACTGACTTCAAGAAGAAGTCTGGGTTCAACAAGGGTAACCAACAGGTGGAGGAGAAGCCAAAGTGCAAAACTTGCCGGAAACGCCACTTTGGAAAATGCAGACTTGAGCCCAAGTCTCAGTCAGGACCAGCTGCATGTGGATTATGCAAGTCTAAAGAGCACAAGACTGTTGATTGCAAGAAGATCAAGGATGCCACATGCTACAACTGCAATGAGAAAGGGCATATCAAGACCAACTGCCCTAAATACGCCAAGAAGTCTGAAGAGGTCAAGAAGACCAATGCAAGGGTCTTCCAGATGGATGTACGAGAAGCCGTTCAGGACGACAATGTGATCACAGGTACCTTCCTCATAAATGATGTTTATGCAAGGGTGTTATTTGATTCAGGTGCTAATAAATCATTTGTTGATGATAAGTTTTGTAAGTTGTTGAATTTACATGTTAAAACCCTAAGTGTGAAATATGAGGTAGAATTAGCTGATGGTACCTTAGAGACAGCCTCAACCATGTTAGATGGATGTGTTATATCCATTAGGAACCACTCCTTCCCGTTGTCCTTACTTCCTTTGAAATTAGCCGGCTTCGACATAGTTATAGGCATGGACTAGCTATCCCAAAATCAAGCCCAGATAGTTTGCAATAAGAAGCAAGTGGTGATCAAGACTCCGTCTGGTGAGCCACTTACCATTCAGGGAGATACCCAGTTTGGACTGCCTGAGCAAGTGTCTATGCTCAAAGCATCCAGATGTCTGAAGAAGGGTTGTGTCATTTATATGGCACGGGTAACTATTGATGAACAGAAGCCTAAGATTGAAGATATTCCCGTCATTTCTGAGTACCCTGAAGTCTTTCCTGAAGAACTACCTGGTTTACCACCAGATAGGCAAGTAGAATTCAGAATTGACATCATCCCAGGAGCAGCACCTGTTGCGAGAGCACCTTATAGGTTGGCACCAACAGAGATGAAGGAATTGAGGATGCAACTAGATGATTTGCTAGCCAAAGGTTTTATTAGACCTAGTTCGTCTCCATGGGGAGCGCCAATCTTGTTGGTCAAGAAGAAGGACAGATCGATGCGTTTTTGTATCGATTATCGTGAGCTTAACAAGGTCACTATCAAGAATAGGTATCCTTTGCCCAAGATCGACGATCTGTTCGATCAATTACAAGGAGCAAGCTACTTTTCTAAGATCGATTTGAGGTCAGGCTATCATCAACTGAAGGTTAAAGATGAAGATGTACACAAGAATGCGTTTAGGACTCGCTATGGTTATTATGAGTTCTTAGTGATGCCTTTTGGGCTCACTAACGCACCTGCCGCATTCATGGATCTCATGAATCGCGTCTGCAAGCCTTACCTAGATAAATTCGTCATCGTCTTCATCGATGACATTCTCATTTACTCGAAGAGCCAAGCTGACCATGAAAAGCATCTCCGTTGCATTCTGAAACTGCTTCAACAAGAAAAGCTCTATGCCAAATTTTCAAAGTGTGAATTTTGGCTTCGTGAAGTCCAATTTCTTGGACATGTTGTTAGTGAGCGTGGTATCCAAGTGGATCCCGCTAAGATTGAAGCTATTATGAACTAGCAAGAGCCGAAGACGCCTATGGAGATTCGCAGCTTTCTAGGACTGGCAGGATACTACAGACGATTTATTGAAAACTTCTCAAGAATTGCAGCACTCCTGACTTTGCTAACATGCAAGAATAGCAAGTTTGACTAGGGGCCTAAGCAACAAGAATCTTTCGATATTTTGAAGCAAAAGTTGAGCAACGCTCCAGTATTGACGTTGCCTGATGGAATTGATGAATTTGTGGTATATTGTGATGCATCACACACCGGTATGGGGTGTGTGCTTATGCAGAAATGCAAGGTCATTGCCTATGCTTCACGTCAGTTAAAGGTGCACGAGAAGAATTACGCCACCCATGACTTGGAGCTGGGTGCCGTTGTATTTGCACTAAAACTGTGGAGGCATTATTTGTATGGGACCAAGTGTGTGATCTATTCTGATTACAAGAGCCTTCAACATTTGTTTAATCAGAAGGACTTAAACATGAGGCAGCGACGGTGGATAGAAACTTTGAATTTTTATGGCTGTGAGATAAGATAACATCCTGGCAAGGCAAATGTAGTCGCTGATGCCTTAAGCAGAAAGGAGAGAGTGAAGCCTATAAGAATCAATGCCAAGAGCATTGAATTAAAGAATAGTTTGAATGAAAGATTGTTAGCTGCACAGAAGGAAGCTGTGTTGGAAGCTAACTATCCTGATGAAAAGCTAGGAGTAACTGAAGTGCAGTTATCCTATGGCAAGTACAGAATCATGAGGTTAAATGGACGAATATGGGTTCCAGTTTTTGGAGGACTTCGGGATGTTATTCTCCAAGAAGCCCACAGTTCTAAATATTCCGTTCATCCTGGAGCTGATAAGATGTACCAGGATCTGAAGGCAAATTATTGGTGGATAGGCTTGAAGAAATCTATAGCTGCCTATGTAGCCAAATGTTTGACTTGCGCTCAAGTCAAAGTTGAACATCAAAAGCCATCAGGTTTGCTACAACAGCCTGAACTTCCCACCTGGAAGTGGGAAATGGTGACAATGGATTTTATCACCAAATTGCCAAGGACGAAGAAAGGAAATGATACTATTTGGGTGATAGTAGATAGACTGACTAAGTCTGCACATTTCCTACCCATCAAGGAGACTCATAGCTCCGACATATTAGCCCAGTTGTACGTGGATAAGATTCTATCTCTTCATGGCATACCAGTTTCTATTATCTCTAACAGGGATACTAGATACACATCACATTTTTGGAAAAGTTTCCAACAATCTAAGGGCACACGCTTGAATTTTAGTACAGCTTACCATCCTCAGAAGGACGGACATAGTGAGTGTACAATCCAAACTTTGGAAGAAATGCTTCGTGCATGTGTGATTGACTTAGGTGGTAGTTGGGATAACCACCTGCCATTGATCGAATTCTCCTATAACAATAGCTACCATACAAGCATCCAGGCTGCGCCTTTTGAGGCATTATATGGTAGGAAATGCAGAACACCTATTTGTTGGGCAGAAGTAGGAGAAGCTCAGTTATCAGGACCTGATATAGTCCTTGAAACAACGGACAAGATTGTGCAAATTCGTGACCACCTGAAAGCTGCCAGGGATAGGCAGAAAAGTTATGCTGATAAAAGGCGAAAACCTCTAAAGTTTGAGGTTGGTGATAAAGTTCTGCTTAAAGTATCACCCTGGAAGGGGGTAATGCGATTCGGTAAGAAAGGTAAGTTAAGCCCAAGGTATATAGGAGCATTCGAGATCATTGAATGTGCAGGAACAGTGGCCTATAAGTTAAACATACCTGAAGAGCTCAGTAGTATTCACAATGTATTCCACATCTACAATCTGAAGAAATGTCTAGCCGATGAATCGCTAGTCATACCACACACAGATGTGCACATAGATGAGAGCTTTAAAATTGTGGAAAAACCTTTGTCGATCGAGGATCGACAGGTTAAGAAGCTTCAAAGGAAGCAGGTACCAATTGTGAAAGTTAAATGGGATGCCCGCAGAGGTCCCGAGTACACGTGGGAGGTAGAGTTCACAATGAAGGAAAAGTACCCTCACTTATTTCAGTAAATCTCGAGGTCGAGATTTCTTTTAAGGGGGTGAAGATGTTGATGTGCACAAAATGCAACATATAAATTACATCAATTATGGATTAAAACTAACCCTTTTTTAGTACTAATGTTGGAAAAAGTGTGCTTTTGTCTTCCTTTTGTATTTTCAGGATTAAATGAGCTCAAAATAACAAAAGAAGCAAAAAGACAGCAAAATCTAACATAAATACAAGAAAAGGAACAAAAGTGACAAGCCCGACCCCCCGACAGCATCTTCCCAAGCAAAACAAAGAAGACAGAAGAATGAGCACGCCCCGTGCTCAGCGAGCACGGGGCCGTGCCCAAGAAGCAGCAGAAAAGACAACCCTATAGAAGCTTCTACTGCCCACCACGGGGCCGTGCCCAGCGGACACGGGGGCGTGGTCAACTTGCTGCAGGCGCATTTATTGTAATTGCGAATTACAATTAATGAAGAGAGAGAGTGTCAGATGGACACGGGGCCGTGCCCAGCGGGCACGGGGCCGTGCCTGAGCTTCTGTTCAGCCTATAAATAGGAGTGTTTGGAGCTCTTGCAACTCATCCCTTGGCACACCACCTCTCTCACACTTCACCCACCACCCACCACCATCACAACACCATCATCCACCACCATCATCCATTGTCCATCATAGAGTGTGTGAGTCGTCTCGGGATCCAAGATTGATCGTATAAGTTCCTGAGAATCAAAGGCCATGTTTGCCTAAGTCTCTTACATCACTTGGTGTAATACTTTTTATTTTTAATCTTTTGCACTTTTTAATTGGTTTTGTATTAATGACTTTAATTACTAGTTTCTTATGTTAAAGGTGATTCTTCCTTATCGTTTGTCCGTGGTGTCTTGGCATTATTTTACTGTCTATATAAACTAAAAGATTTTCACCATTCATATCTCCACGATCTATATGGAGGTATGTTGGCTACCTGGTCGGGGGTTAAGGGAACGGTTTGGTAAGAGTCTTGCCATTGTTCAGTGTATAGATCCTGCAAAGGAACTGGGTCAAATTCAGTAGGACCTCCTTCAATACCCAAAGGTATTGGATGGCGGGGGTCCAAACTCTTTGATCCCCTCATAAGTTAAACTACTATTAAAACTTTAACCCGACTACTTAGGACTGTATCCCTGCTGACTCAGACTAGTTAGCCGAGGGTAACGTCGCCTTCAAAAGAGGGGCCTACCACATTATGCATTAATAACTTAATTAATTATCTTTCAATAATCCGACCCTTTAGGATTGTATCCTTGCTGACTCAAACTACTGGGATGAGGGTAACGTCGCCTTCAAAAGAGGGGCCTACCACAATAACTAAGATAATCTCTTAAACAAGTGCAGAAGTGCGAAAATAATCAAAGGTTACACTAACACACGAGTCGGATCCAAGTGATTCATCTTGTCTATCTGTTTTATTTTTATTTTATTTTTCAGCATTTTAGTTAGTTTTATTTTCTTAGTTTAAAATCTTTTTCTAACATTTTGATTTGATTAGACGTTGAAGATAAACCGGTACTAAAAGCTCTTGTGTCCTTGGACGACCTCAGTATCTTACCAACACTATACTACGTCCACGATGGGTGCACTTGCCCATATGTGTGTTTAGTGTTAGTAAATATCGTGTTTTATAAATTTAAAACTTGGCTAAAAGTGTAAAAAGGGCTTAAAATATATACCTAAAACATATATACACTAACACGCATCAAGTTTTTGGCGCCGTTGTCGGGGACACAAGGATTTTAAGAAAGTTAGGAATCAACGGCCTAATCATTTTTTTATTTTCTTTTTATTTTTTAGGATTTTCTTAATTTTTCAGCTTCTGCAGAACTCAGCACGGGTCGTGCCTGCTGAACACGCCCCCGTGCCCAATCATTGGAACTGGCAATCTTGTTTTAAGTCAGACAGTAAGCTGAACACGGGGCCGTGCCCACCCAACACGCCCCCGTGCCCAAGATTCAGTTACTGAAAACAGAACCGTAAGATCCCGACGGTTGGTAATTTCTAACACAAACATGAGTGATAATGATCTTTTTTACTTTCGGCACTCTTATGGTACGTGGTGTCAATTATGTGGAGGCAATCGTAAAGAATTAGAATGTTATTTTCTAAATTATAAGCCCCACTATATAGACCCATCGTTTACCTGTATCCTTAAGTGGGGCGAAAGTAAAAATAATCCTTATCTCTCCCTCGAAGGCGCCCAACCAGATATTCTAGGATAAATGCTTCTCGATGAACTATTTCAACTAGAAGATCTAGTTCTTAATTGGTTAAAAGAGCTTAAGATGGATTTCCTTGATTCGTCTCAAGACGATTACCAAGAAGAAGTGTTGGGGTCGCATTCAGACAACCTCGTTGCTCCCGATAATACCTTCGACTCTAGCGAAGACTTGGACCATAGTCGTCCCTGTGCCGATTGTGCCGTGAAGGACTCCCCATCGACTTCCTTCGGTACATACATAGACCTGAGCGATTTGGCATACACCTTCTTTAACGAGAGCCCGGGAAGGGGTTGGACTTGTCCACCTACATTTAGCATAGGAATCATCCTCACCGACAACCTCTTGCGTTCTCGTCTTAATCTAGATCAATTAAGGTATCTTAGGCACTTTGGGGTTGTTCCATCCAGTAAGGAACCACCCGATCCGGATTAGTTCCTTGAAAATAAGAAACTCTATAAGACAGCTTCCAGACACGGGGCCGTGCCCAGGTCAACACGCACCCGTGTCCACCCAAAGATTCTCTTCTGATTTGATCAGAATACGGACAAAAATGTGTCAGGATTCTGTCTACACACGGGGCCGTGTCCAGCGTGCTGTCGTTTTCTATAAATGTAGCATGATTCCTACTCATTTGGACCACTTCAAAAGACAGAGATTCCTGAGATCTTCACTCATACTATCCTAGAATGGCGAGCAGAACAAGCGGAACGTCTTCATCACACGCAAGGAGCAACCGACAAGGGAGGAGATCATCAACGGCGGAAGATTCTCTTGTAAACTATGTTTACGCCCTAAGATAAGCTATTGATGAAATGACAGGGGTAGAAGAAGCATTGGTCGACCGTATCAACCATCTAACGGTGGGACTGGAAGGGTGTCTCCGGGAGGTCAACCTCTTGCACCAGAGGTTGAACATTCTCGCATCTCCTCCTTTGGTACCTATAATAACCCAAAGGGCATGGAACGTGGTGCCTGAATTCATCATACCAGCCGAGTGGTATGCCATGCATCCGGGACCCCCTCGAGACATAGTGCAAGGAGTCCTGGTTGGCGTCTCCCATCCTCCGCAAGAAGTTGAGGAAAACGAGGCCGCCTTCTTTCTCCCAAGAGAGATAGAAGAATGGCTTTAACAACATCTAGGAGGATAACCCTCGGCCAAGAGTCCTATTACAATACCGGGAATCTATTCCCGGAATTTTGGTTCTTAATGAAAAATTAGGACTCCTTATGATAATTTTATATATCACTAGACCTACCTAATTTAGGACTTTTAACTTTTTATTTCTTCTTTGTTTTTAATTTTCTAGGACTATGTAATTCTCTCTATGATGATTTTTAATGAAATGATGGTTTTATGGTTTGGATGGTGTTGTAATAAATAAAACACACTCGGGATGGTCAAGGATAACAAGGGAAACGAGAAACATAGCTCCATGCACGAAAACAGGGCCATCCGACAACAATTTCTTCATTACAGTAAGCTCAGCATGGGCCGTGTCCGGCCAACGCGGCCCCGTGCTGCACATCCTGCAGAAAATTGCCCAGTTCAGGTAACTGGACACGGGCCGTGTTCACTGAACACGCCCCCGTGTCCAGGCTTCTGTTTCTTTTCTTTAATTTTTTGTTACTGGCACTTGAACACGGAGCCGTGCCCGGTCACCACGGGGCCGTGTCCAAAATGTCAGCAACATAAAATTTTGCTTTTAACACTATTTTACAACATTCAATCAACCTAAAAACTAAGTTTTGGGACACATTGAGGACAATGTGTAATTTAAGTGTGGGGGGGGGGATGCTAAAACCTTGAATTTTGCAAGTCCTAATAACAAGCCTTACACAAAACTCTGTTGGAACCGCTAATCACCCCAAATTTTTTTTCAAATTTTTTTTTTCATTCTTTTACTTTTCTAAGTTTAAGTTGGGAATTCAAGTTCTAACAAGGTTATATTTTTACAAGTTTACAACCGATAGCGTCGTGATAAAAAGAACCAACATAAGAAAATTACAAAAAGGCATGACAAACTTAGTTAAAATTTGATTATATATACTTGATCACATAAAAACCCTTTCCCACAAAAGTGAGTTTTGAGCCTTTAACGAGCATACAAATATATATCTTTACACTAAATGCTCATTTTTCGTTTCTTGTGTGAATAGCCGCTTGGTTCATACGACTCTAGAACTTGCCACAACAATGCACTCCCGGTCCTTACCAACCTAAACCTGAGTAAGTAAATGATGGAGGCATTAGGACTAACCTTTTTTCTTTCTACACCATTATTTTTCATTTTTTTACCACCTACCCAAAAAAATCCCCCTAGTTAACCCCTTTGAGCCAAAACCTTTTCATTTCTTAACCCAAAAACCATCACCCTTTTTACCCACATAAACCTTTTTTTATTTTTAACCCTTTATTTTAGTAACAACGTTCGGTTTTCTAATGACTCTATTTAAAAAAAGTTATATATTTTGATGAAACCAGACAAACAAACAAGTTCATCAAAAATAACTTTTTCTGAAACAAGTGGTTCATCAAAATAAAATAAAAATGTGAAAAATAAAAAGTCTTTCAAAAACCGACGTTGTTACGCTTTTCGCCCCTTTTACTAACCACTAACCTAACCACCCACCTTTAGCCCAAGCCTAACCCTTCACCCAAAAAGTCCTCTCGATATTTACAAAGGTGCATAGTTAAAAATGAGGAGGATTGATTGCTTGGCAAGCTTATGGTAGGAGTAAGTTCCATGCCGCTCTCGAGAGATTCACTAAAAAAATACACCTTCGGCCGAGTGTTGAGTGATTCCCCCGTGAGGTATGTGAACTTGTATATAAATGGAATTTTAAAGAGGTATGTTATGCCCTAATAAATAATTTATCTTATGAAATGTTTTTAATAAATCATGACGAATAGAATTGTAAATAAATAAAAATAAAACCTAAACAATCTTGGAAAATCCCGACACTCTATGATAAGCCCAAAAACCTTCTCTTCTACCCATTCCATTTGGGAGTGAATAAAGCCACATTATAAAGAGTTTTGCTTGAGGACAAGCAAAGATTCAAGTGTGGGGGTATTTGATGTGCACAAAATGCAACATATAAATTACATCAATTATGGCTTAAAACTAACCCTTTTTTAGTACTAATGTTGGAAAAAGTGTGCTTTTGTCTTCCTTTTGTATTTTCAGGATTAAATGAGCTTAAAATAACAAAAAAAGCAAAAAGACAGCAAAATCTAACATAAATACAAGAAAAGGAAAAAAGTGACAAGCCCGACCCCCCGGCAGCATCTTCCCAAGCAAAACAAAGAAGACAGAAGACTGAACACGCCCCGTGCTCAGCGAGCACGGGGCCGTGCCCAAGAAGCAGCAGAAAAGACAAACCTATAGAAGCTTCTACTGCCCACCACGGGGCCGTGCCCAGCGGACACGGGGGCGTGGTCAACTTGCTGCAGGCGCATTTATTGTAATTGCGAATTACAATTAATGAAGAGAGAGAGAGTGTCAGATGGTCACGGGGCCGTGCCCGAGCTTCTGTTCAGCCTATAAATAGGAGTGTTTGGAGCTCTTGCAACTCATCCCTTGGCACACCATCTCTCTCACACTTCACCCACCATCCACCACCATCACAACACCATCATCCACCACCATCATCCATTGTCCATCATAGAGTGTGTGAGTCGTCTCGGGATCCAAGATTGATCGTAAGAGTTCTTGACAATCAAAGGCCATGTTTGCCTAAGTCTCTTACATCACTTGGTAAAGACAAGTGTTTAGTGTAATACTTTTTATTTTTATCTTTTACACTTTTTAATTGGTTTTGTATTAATGACTTTAATTACTAGTTTCTTATGTTGAAGGTGATTCTTCCTTATCGTTTGTCCGTGGTGTCTTGGCATTATTTTACTATCTATATAAAATAAAACATTTTCACCATTAATATCTCCACGGTCTATATGGAGGTATGTTGGCTACCTGGTCGGGGGTTAAGGGAACGGTTTGGCAAGAGTCTTTCCATTGTTCAGTGTATAGATTCTGCAAAAGACCTGGGTCAAATTTAGTAGGATCTCCTTCAATACCCAAAGGTATTGGATGGCGGGGGTCCAAACTCTTTGATCCCCTCATAAGTTAAACTACTATTAAAACTTTAACCCGGCTACTTAGGACTGTATCCCTGCTGACTCAGACTACTTAGCCGAGGGTAACGTCGCCTTCAAAAGAGGGGCCTACCACATTATGCATTAATAACTTAATTAATTATCTTTTAATAATCTGACCCTTTAGGATTGTATCCTTGCTGACTCAAACTACTGGGTTGAGGGTAACGTCGCCTTCAAAAGAGGGGCCTACCACAATAACTAAGATAATCTCTTAAACAAGTGCAAAAGTGCGAAAATAATCAAAGGTTACACTAACACACGAGTCGGATCCAAGTGATTCATCTTGTCTATCTGTTTTATTTTTATTTTATTTTTCAGCATTTTAGTTAGTTTTATTTTCTTAGTTTAAAATCTTTTTCTAACATTTTGATTTGATTAGACGTTGAGGATAAACCGGTACTAAAAGCTCTTGTGTCCTTGGACGACCTCGGTATCTTACCAACACTATACTACGTCCACGATGGGTGCACTTGCCCATATGTGTGTTTAGTGTTAGTAAATATCGTGTTTTATAAATTTAAAACTTGGCTAAAAGTGTAAAAAGGGCTTAAAATATATACCTAAAACATATATACACTAACACGCATCAATGTAACACCTCGAAAATTCATGTCCAATAATATATCTACACGTGTCATGGACGTTAAACGTGTAAAGAATTGATTTAGAGGGACTAAAGTTGACAAACGAAGAAAGTATTTGAATAAAAGGGTTCAAAATGTCAACAATGGATAAATGTACCTTTAAATAACCCTACATGATGTTTATACCCTTAAACGAATAAATCATGGATCATACGAAGCTAATTGTGAAAGAAAGTGAGAGATTACAAACTACAGGGGTTAAATGTGTCAACATGTTTAAAGTATACCTCTGAGTGACCTTTTAGCATACTTGAAGCTTTGTAACGATTAATTATGCTCACTAGAATAAGTGATAAAAATTTCACAAGGTTTCGATAAAGTGTGAGAAAGTTATGACAATATTCGTACACAAGGGGTTAAAAGCGTCAACGTTGAAATTTATGACTTTTCGGGTGATCAAAAAGTTAACCAAGGACTTAACAAAGTTTGGTTAAGTCCTAAGGTCCTTAGAAATCAAGTTAGAAGGTTAAAAGTGCAATTTTGGAACTTAAAACCACTTTATAAAGGACCAGGGGCCAAATTGCAATTAGCTGAAACTTTTTGACCTGAACCGGGGCCTCATACCGGCCGCGTAAGACCCATGTGGTCTGTCACGCGGGCCGCGTGAGCACTACAGTGACAGAAAAATATTTTAAACTAAGAAAATACTAAAATACATGTGACCTGTGCGGAACTGCAAGCATTGATAGATAATGTTGTTACAAAAGCTATGGAGCGACAGTATAATGAATCTAGTGGGACGCATAGTAGAACCTCATCAGTACCCCACTCTAAGTCTGTCCCTAAAACTCATTCTCAAGCCCACAGCAACCCACCCTCTACCCAACCTAAACCCAAGAAAGAGGATGTTCAACATTCCTCAAACCAACACCGTATTCCATCTAAGAGGATAGTGTTTGATGATGAACCGCGTACCATGTCCTGTACCTATGAGTACTTTGTTCCTGCAAACCCCGGGATTTCACTAGGGAGAAAGGGGCAATTGATTGTATGACTTGGTTAGATGAAATGGACACAGTAGTTGACATCAGCGGTTATGCTGAAAGGGATATAGTGAAGTATGTATCCCAATCATTCAAGGGAGAGGCATTAGCTTGGTGGAAGTCTCTCATTCAAGCTGCTGGAAAGATCCCACTCTACAATTTGTCATGGGATCAGTTTGTTGCTCTCATTAAAGAGAATTATTGCCCGCAACATGAGGTTGAAAGGATTGAATCAGATTTCTTATCGTTGTTAATGAAGAATTTAGATTGTCAAGCTTACCTCACCAGTTTCAATACCATGTCTAGACTGGTTCCGTGTCTGGTAACCCCGGAACCCAAGAGAATTGCTCGCTTCATTGGGGGTTTAGCCCCAGAAATTAAAGCCAGTGTTAAGGCTTCAAGACCTGCTACTTTTAGGTCAGCAGCGGATCTGTCTCTATCTCTTACCTTGGACGAGGTCAGGCTAAGATTGCTAAAGAAATCTGAAGAGGGTAAGAGGAAGTGTGAGGATGATCACTCACGGAGGTTTGAGAAGAAGCACAAGGGTAGCACTGACTTCAAGAAGAAGTCTGGGTTCAACAAGGGTAACCAACAGGTGGAGGAGAAGCAAGTGCAAAACTTGCCGGAAACGCCACTTTGGAAAATGCAGACTTGAGCCCAAGTCTCAGTCAGGACCAGCTGCATGTGGGTTATGCAAGTCTTAAGAGCACAAGACTGTTGATTGCAAGAAGATCAAGGATGCCACATGCTACAACTGCAATGAGAAAGGGCATATCAAGACCAACTGCCCTAAATACGCCAAGAAGCCTGAAGAGGTCAAGAATAACAATGCAAGTGTCTTCTGGATGGATGCACGAGATACCGTTCAGGACGACAATGTGGTCACAGGTACCTTCCTCATAAATGATGTTTATGCAAGGGTGTTATTTGATTCAGGTGCTGATAAATCATTTGTAGATGATAAGTTTTGTAAGTTGTTGAATTTACCTGTTAAAATCCTAAGTGTGAAATATGAGGTAGAATTAGCTGATGGTACCTTAGAGACAGCCTCAACCGTGTTAGATGGATGTGTTATATCCATTAGGAACCACTCCTTCCCGTTGTCCTTACTTCCTTTGAAATTAGCCGGCTTCGACATAGTTATAGGCATGGACTGGCTATCCCATAATCAAGCCCAGATCGTTTGCAATAAGAAGCAAGTGGTGATCAAGACTCCATCTGGTGAGCCACTTACCATTCAGGGAGATACCTAGTTTGGACTGCCTGAGCAAGTGTCTATGCTCAAAGCATCCAGATGTCTGAAGAAGGGTTGTGTTATTTATATGGCACAGGTAACTATTGATGAACAGAAGCCTAAGATTGAAGATATTCCCGTCATTTCTGAGTACCCTGAAGTCTTTCCTGAAGAACTACCTGGTTTACCACCAGATAGGCAAGTAGAATTCAGAATTGACATCATCCCAGAAGCAGCACCTGTTGCGAGAGCACTTTATAGGTTGGCACCAACAGAGATGAAGGAATTAAGGACGCAACTAGATGATTTGCTAGCCAAAGGTTTTATTAGACCTAGTTCGTCTCCATGGGGAACGCCAATCTTGTTTGTCTAGAAGAAGGACGGATCGATGCGTTTATGTATCGACGATCTGTTCGATCAATTACAAGGAGCAAGCTACTTTTCTAAGATCGATTTGAGGTCAGGCTATCATCAACTGAAGGTTAAAGATGAAGATGTACACAAGACTGTGTTTAGGACTCACTATGGTCATCATGAGTTCTTAGTGATGCCTTTTGGGCTCACTAACGCACCTGCCGCATTCATGGATCTCATGAATCGCGTATGCAAGCCTTACCTAGATAAATTCGTCATCGTCTTCATCGATGACATTATCATTTACTCGATGACATTACATTCTGAAACTGCTTCAACAAGAAAAGCTCTATGCCAAATTTTCAAAGTGTGAATTTTGGCTTCGTGAAGTCCAATTTCTTGGACATGTTGTTAGTGAGCATGGTGTCCAAGTGGATCCCGCTAAGATTGAAGCTATTATGAACTGGCAAGAGCCGAAGACGCCTACGGAGATTCGCAGCTTTCTAGGACTGGTAGGATACTACAGACGATTTATTGAAAACTTCTCAAGAATTGCAGCACCCCTGACTTTGCTAACACGCAAGAATAGCAAGTTTGACTAGGGGCCAAAGCAGCAAGAATCTTTCGATATTCTGAAGCAAAAGTTGAGCAACGCTCCAGTATTGACGTTGTCTGAGGGAATTGATGAATTTGTTGTATATTGTGATGCATCACACACCGGTATGGGGTGTGTGCTTATGCAGAAAGGCAAGGTCATTGCCTATGCTTCACGTCAGTTAAAGGTGCACGAGAAGAATTACACTACCCATGACTTGGAGCTGGGTGCCGTTGTATTTGTACTAAAACTGTGGAGGCATTATTTGTATGGGACCAAGTGTGTGATCTATTCTGATCACAAGAGCCTTCAACATTTGTTTAATCAGAAGGACTTAAACATGAGGCAGCGACAGTGGATGGAAACTTTGAATGATTATGACTGTGAGATAAGATACCATCCTGGCAAGGCAAATGTATTCGCCGATGCCTTAAGCAGAAAGGAGAGAGTGAAGCCTATAAGAATCAATGCCAAGAGCATTGAATTAAAGAATAGTTTCACCTCTAGGGTGAACTGAATACTTGGAGTTGTGAGCTTCCTGGAGGATTACATCTCGAAGTCCTCCTTGAATAGGAACCCAAATTCTTCCATTCATTCTGAGGATTCCATCCTTTCCAGGTGTTAACTGTTCAGCAGTTACACCTAATTTTTCATTTGGAAGGTTAACTTCCAAAACGGCATCTTTCTGTGCAGCTAATAGTCTTTCATTCAGACTATTCTTCAACTCAATGCTCTTGGCATTGATCCTAATTGGTTTAACTCTTTCCTTTCGGCTTAGAGCATCAGCGACCACGTTTGCTTAACCTGGATGGTAGCGAATTTCACAATCATAGTCATTCAAAGTTTCCATCTAACGGCGTTGTCTCATATTGAGCTCTTTCTGATTGAACAGATGTTGGAGACTTTTGTGATCCGAATAGATCACACATTTAGTTCCATACAAGTAATGTCTCCTCAACTTTAGTGCGAATACAACAGCTCCCAACTCTAAATCATGGGTGGTGTAATTCTTTTCATGCACTTTTAGCTGTCGCGATGCATAGGCGATTACATTGCCTCACTGCATAAGTACACACCCCATGCCGGTGTGTGAAGCATCACAGTATACAACAAACTCTTCAATTCCTTCTGGTAAAGATAATACCGGAGCATTGCTCAATCTTTGCTTTAGAATCTCAAAGGATTCCTGCTGCTTTAGACCCCAGTCAAATTTTACATTCTTACGGGTCAAAGAGGTTAATGGTGCAGCTATTCTTGAGAAGTTCTTAATGAATCTTCTATAATATCTAGCTATACCCAGAAAGCTGCGAATTTTCGTCGGTGTCTTAGGTGCTTCCCAATTCATAATAGCTTCTACCTTGGCAGGATCTACTTGGATGCCCTGCTCACTAACAACATGTCCAAGGAACTGGAGTTTGCGAAGCCAAAACTCACACTTGGAGAATTTAGCATACAATTTCTCATGTCAAAGCAATCCCAAGATACACCGAAGGTGCTTTTCATGCTCAACTTGGCTACGAGAGTAAATAAGTATGTCATCTATAAAGACAATGACAAACTTATCTAGGTATGGTTTGCAGACTCTATTCATGAGGTCCATGAATGCTGCAGGCGCGTTAGTCAGCCCAAAAGGCATCACTAAGAATTCAAAATGTCCATACCTTGTTCTGAATGCCGTCTTCGGTACATCTTCCGTTCGGACCTTGAGTTGATGATACCCAGATCTCAAATCAATTTTCGAGAAATAACTCGCCCCTTGGAGTTGATCGAATAAATCATCGATCCTGGGCAAAAGATAACGATTCTTGATCGTTACCTTGTTCAATTCACGATAATCAATGCATAAGCGCATTGATTTGTCCTTCTTTTTCACGCACAGTATAGGAGCTCCCCAAGGTGAAGAGCTGGGCTGAATGAAACCTTTTTCTAGTAAATCATCTAATTGAGTTCTGAGCTCTTTCATTTCAGTAAGCGCTAGATGATACGGAGCTCGTGCAATAGGCGCAGATCCTGGAAGGATGTCTATCCTGAACTCTACTTGCCTCTCAGGAGGTAATCCAGGTAACTCATCAGGGAAGACATCGGGATACTCTGAGATGATTGGAATGTCTTCAATCTTTGGCTTTGGATCATTCACAGTCACCTGTGCCATGTAAATGACACATCCACTTTTCAAACACTAGGATACCTTGAGAATAGACACATTGCTGGGCAACCCATATTGTGTATCTCCTTGAATAGTGACTGATTCACCAGAGGGGGTTTTGATAATGGCAAGCTTTTTATCACAGGCAATTTAGGCTTGGTTATGCGACAACCAATCCATGCCTAAAACTATGTCAAAACCAGCCAATTTCATTGGCAGGAGGGATAACGGGATAGAATGATTCTTAACGGATATGGAACATCCATCAACAAGAGTTGAAGCTGTTTCTAAGGTACCATCAGCAAGTTCTACCTCATATTTTATGTCTAGAGTCTTAATAGGCAAATTTAATATCTTACAGAACTTATGGTCTACAAAAGACTTATCAGCACCGAAATCAAATAAGACTCTAGCATAGTTATTATTGATGAGGAAGGTACCTGTTATGACGTTCTCGTCGTTCACCGCTTCGCGTTCATCTGGAACACTCTTGCATTGTTTTTCTTTGCCTCCTCGGGCTTCTTTGCATTCTTGGGGCAATTGGTTTTGATGTGCCCCTTTTCATTGCAACCATAGCAAGTTGCATCTTTGATATTCCGTCACTCAACAGACTTGTGCCCCTTCTTTTTACAGATCCCACATGGTTTGGCCTGTGGGTCTCGGTTGCACTTTCCAAAGTGCCTCTTATGACATGTCTTGCACCTGGGCTTATCGTTCGACTGCCCCTTTTTGGAACCAGAGTTCCCCTTGCCCTTTTTGTTTGATTGAGGAGACTGCTCATCCTCTCTTTTCCTTTTCCCCTCATCAGTAGTCTTCTTCGCCCGACTCCTCACAATATCCAAAGTGAGGGACAATGATAGATCCACAGCGGATCCATAAGTGGCTGGCTTAGAGGCCTTAACATTTCCCTTTACTTCAGGGGCCAGACCACCAATGAAACGTGCAATGCGTTTGGGCTCAGGAGTGACTAGATATGGCACAAGCCTTGACATTGAATTGAAACTAGTCACATAGGATCTACAATCCAGATCCTTCATCACTACGGTGAGGAAATCGGTCTCTATACGCTCGACTTCGTGCTGAGGACAATAGGTGTCCTTAACCAAATCAACAAACTTCTCCCAAGAGAGATTGTACAAGTGAACCTTCCTAGTGGACTGCACTAGAAGCCTTCCACCATGTGAGGGCATCGCCCTTAAAAGATTGTGATACAAACATAACCACATCCTCCTTAGAACATCCGCTGATGTCTATCACAGTCTCCATCTCGTCCAACCATTTCATACAATCAATCGCCCCCTTTTCTCCGGTAAAATCCCTCGGCTTACAGGAGACAAAGTACTTATAGGTACAACCCTTGGTGTACCTAGGGGTCGGCTCGAGGACTATCTGCCTCTTGGGTTCACTACCCTGGTTAGATGAGTGCTGAGACTCACTCTTCTTATGTGTATGAGGTTGAGAATGGGATTTTGAATGAGTTTGAGACCGAATAACACTCGGCTCTTTAAACTTAGCATCTACCGCCTGAGAAACTGCTACGGTGATCATTGCTTGCAGTTCGGCACCAGTGATATTAATCCTGGTATTGCCTTCTGCAGGATAACTGTTTGCTTCATCCGAGCCAGCCATTTCTGAATACTAAAACAAACGAGGATGATATTTAAATTATATATTGATTCATCACATTGATGATCAGATGGTCATGGTATTATTAAACCATTTAGACCATTTTAAAATAATGATTACTAATCAACAAAATATAATATTCTCTTATATTTATTAGACAAGGGGAAACATAATTCACAACTGTCAATGATAAAAAAAACATTTTATTTAACACTAGGCTCGTCTCGAAGGACATTTAAATAGCTTAAAAAGCTTGTCACAGGGACGATCTGAGATGTAACCAACGATCTCTTGGATCAGTGATCTTCTAAGGGTCGAACAAAGTTCATCGCCTTTTTTAAAAGAATTTTATAAATAGAACTTTCGTTGTCATTATTACACCTTTGCTTATAAGCATACATCTCTAATGGATGTCTAGGTGTACACATCATATTGATGTTTATTAGCCATGATTCGCATTGATCATTTAGGCTATATATATAAGTGACTTGGAAAATCCAAGTACATTTTGGAAGCTTGTGTGGTTTCTCATACCGCACAGCTAGGAATGCTAACATGTTTTCAGATGTTAACAGAGATTTATTGTCTTAAAAAGGTTGTACCATCATAGCCAGTTAATAATTTGGCTAGGTTATACCTCTTAGAACTTCTTTGGCAGATCAATTATAAATTTAAAAGATATAACATGATGTAATAAAATACAAATTTAAAAAACAAAGATAAAACTTCATTAAACATGAAACTAGTACAAGTGCCCTAAACGGGTCTTAGAAATAACAAACTGCCCACGCAGGGGCTTACAGAAATAGGAAATAAGTCCACGCAGGGACTTTAGTACAGAAAATAAAACAATGTCCTCGCAGGGACTTAATTAAAAGACAATACAAGAAAATTTAAACAGTTCCCTACTTCTTCTTGCCTTTATTAACGTTTGCAAGGCCCTTCATGAAGCTACTATGCTCCTTCTCCTTTTTCCTAGCTTTCTGCTCAACCCTATCTAACCTCTCCAGGATTTCCTGAGTTTGCTGCTGCAGCTGCTGTAGCTGCTGGAGAGGAGGAGGTTGCTGGTATGGCCGATATTGATAACCCTGCACTGGGTATCCAGTTGGATGAACTTGAGGGTAAGAAGAAGGGTAAAGGTGATGGTATTGAGTAGCGGTAAGGTAGGGATCCTGGTTTCCATAGTCTGATGGATATCCCGATGTGTTTTCAAAAGGATTATACCCAGAAGAACCTGGGTAAGTCGGGATAGGGTTGTCAAAACCCATAGGCGGCTGAGGTGGTGCATAAGAAGCTGGCGGAGGATCAATCTCCGGTGCCGCGTTCGAGGGCCCACCCATCTGGGGGTCCTCTGAATTAGGGGGATAAGAACTCAAACCCTGAGGAGAACTGAAACGAGGTCCCCCTCACACGGATATACGTGCGTTTCTCCTTCGCCTCGGAGGCTCAGGAGGTGGCTGCGGTGGCTGCTGAGGCGGCTCCTCAACAGGGAGTGGTGGTGGTGAAACTGCTTGGAGCTGAGGCTCAACCAAAGGTGGTTGGGCTGGAGAGCTATGGTACGAAGGAGTAAAGTACCAATCAAAAGTGGCCATTCTCTCCTGGAAAGAATCGGGCCCACGGTATGGGGATCCTTGAAATGGAGATCCACTGGATATGTTTATTAGATGGCTCGGTGTTCCGGTCTGCATCTCCGGATCTGGGTCGTCATCCATTTCCATTTCCTGTGAAAAGGGGTCCTCAGGGCCCAAAGGGTTATAGCCAAGGAAGTCATTGACATAGTCATTCGGATTGAACTATGCCGGCGAATAGGTAGAATCCGAATGGTGGAACGAATGGGAGTGCAACGAATGGCACGATTGGTGAGACTCGTGTGAGCGATGGGAGTGCTGGGAATGGTGCGAGTGTTGGGGCTCGTCTGGGACAGGCAGCCCGAAAGATGGATGGAAAGAGGGTGAAGAGCTTAACGAGACAGAATGTCTCGCCGGCTCAAAGGAGTGACCCCACAGATCGTGTGAGTCAGAACTAGATAGGGACGCAGACAGAGTGTGTCTGTGTGATGGTCCTGCAGTAGATGGTCCCCCTCGCATGGGACCTTTTTTTCTTCCTCTAACTCTGGGAGGCATTTTTGATGAACTTCCTGTCAAAACAAGAAACCAAAACAAAATAAAAAATAAACAGCAAAGGAAAATTAAGAAGAAATCCTAGGCCATTTGCCTAGACTCGAGAGTCTAAGGAATGTGCTTATTGTGTCATTGAGATTAAACACAAAAGGTTACTGTTTAATTCACTCAATGTTGGCTCTGATACCAACCTGTCACACCCCAATATTTCCACGTATTACCGGTGGGCCCGGCGGGGAGTATCGTGACGTAGTTGATATCATCATTGTCAATACACACAATATTATAGCACAGCGGAAGGCTTGGTGAATAAACTATTACAAACCATAATGTCTGAGTGTTCGAGTTTATGAATATACAGACAGAAATGTAATAAGATTCACAGGCGGATCATAAATGTACAAAAGAAACAAAAACAACAGACTTCAGGTATCTTATGGATTTGCAAGATCCTCTATGACACCCTATAGCTCCAGCCTATTACGAGAGGTACCTGTCAATCAACCTTTAAGAAAATACGTCAGTTTACACTGGTAAATACAATTTAACTGACTCATTTTGAAAACATTTATGAAAATTGATTTGAGTGCACATGGCACAAACCATTTATAACTTGGGACAATCTTTAATAAAATCTTGTATACAGTTTTACATGTTTGTCATACATGTGGGGCCGGTTTGGAAGCCGGACATGATTAACTGACTCGCCACTTATAAAACCCACAAAGGAGTTATTCCCAACTTGTGGGTAATTTAATATTTAGCATTTGCATCTGTCAGGTGCATGCCTGCACCCCGTGCATAGGTCGTGGCCCTTAATAACTTAAATGAGCCAAGGATATCCAGGACACGGTCGTTAACCCCCAACGTTTATGTTATCAAACAAAACATATTAAAACGGGTTATACAGATTTATTACATCACAATCCGATTAAATAATCTCATACCCTACCTAGCGGTATTATTATAATACCGTATCCCAAGCCTGTATAAGGGAAAATAAGTTAAAAGTATTTACCTGATGCTAGCAGTAAAATCCTAAAGCTTTCGAAGGCACCTTCTACCGGAAGCTATTTAATCTGCATAGAAGGTTTATTAACCTATTAGGATGGTAACGGGTCTTTAATTAAGTCAAGGACTTAGACCGGCTAGCTAGAAGGAAACCTTACGGTTCTAAATGCTAGATTAAGCGAAGACCGGGATAGAATGTGGTTTAGACCCGACAAGCTTGGATACTTGTATAATATGGGTAAACTAAACACATTCTGGAAATGAGAATTTTAATGATAAGGTTAAGCCCGTTTCGGTAATTTTACATAAACTAGTCACGTAAACTGATCCGAACGCATAAACGCGTAACGGGTAACCAAATAAATTATATACAGGTCTTAATCATTATTATTCTCAAAATATGTTAATACATCAGTAATATATTAACATATATGCCCAAAAAGTAATTTAAACCAAAATAAGTCCCATAAGGGCATTTTGGTAATTTTAATGCCCATAAAAGAGTTTAAATACCAAACTGAGATCCAGGTCTGATTTAATCAGTAAAAATATGCATTTTTATAAGTTATAACAGTAGGGTATTTTATATGTGTGGAATTTACCTTATATAACCAAACTATGCACCGTAGGGGCATTTTGGTAATTTCACATAGGCTTTAAAGGTCAAAATAGACTTCTGGGTTTAAAAACTTTGGCTTACTGTATAATTATGTAATATAGCTTAAAACATCAGTGGGTAACAAGTTTTATATGCCAAAAATAGTTTTGACCCATACTAGGTGCTAAAAACGCTTAAAAGTCGGTTTTAAGGGATATTCGGGTTAAAATAGGAAATCTGAGTTTTTGATCAGTTTATAAGGTTCAAAATATTGTATTTATCATATAAAATCAGTAGCAAAAAGTTTGGCATTAAAAAGTGTAGGATCATGTTCGTGACCCAAACGAGTCAATCAGAAGAGCTCTAATCCGTTTCAGAGGCAGAAACTAAGAAACGGACACGAAAAACAGCTTGTTACACTTAAATATGCCTTGTATATTGATTTCACAGCTATTACAGTCAAACGGCACTTCGGCAGCAGTTCGGTACCGGAAACAAGAACAGTTACAAATGAATTCGCTTGTAGGCTATATATAGGGGTGGAGATTCCGCTTGAAACTGACCTGGAACAGTTCAAGCGAAATCACCAAGAACCTGATTTCGCTTGAAAGTGTTACAAGTCACTTTCAAGTGGAATCAACCCTTCAAGCGGAATCAGCCCTAAGGAATCCTAAAACAACCTATTTTCTCATACAACGCGCCCTGATCTAACAATTTAAATCCTAGACTCGACACAAGACGAAGTCGACAGATGTATGCACCAACAGACTCCCCCTCAGATGTTGACGAGTATTCAGTGTCGAGTCTACTCATCTTCAGTCTTTATCAGTCTTCGGGCTTCCAGAAACTCGATCTGGCTCTTGAAACTCCATCTCTCTTGAATATCAGCACCAACAGATAATCTCCCCTCGGATGTAGCTTTAACACTCTAGCATCTTTAGGATCAAACTCCTAGCTCTTGCATCTTCAAATTCTTTCTCTAACAGACTCCCCCTCAAAACATGCTGGGATCGCAGTCTGACTTTTACAGGATCAGGAACAGAACCTGGCTCCCTACAATTTACAGAGTCCTCAGGTATCGGAACCTGGCTCTCATCCAGCTCAGGTTATCTTGCATATCCTCTACCCAAAACATAAGATTCACAAATTTATAATTTTGACAAACTTTATGCTTTTGCAAGAATTTAGTCTGAAAGATTTAGCATTAAATATATCTGATGACCACTTGTAAATACATCTTTCAAAAACAATTTTTTCAACCTGTTCGTCGTGTTCAGCACTTGGAATTTAGAAAATCAGCTATCCAATATCAGTTGTCAAAAATCTTTTGTATTTTCAAAAAAAAATTATGCTAAAACACACCGAAAATCTTTTTGGATTTTTGATATAATATGAAATGCAGTTAAGAAATATTTACAGAACATATTTTTGTGAGTTTGTGTAAGAGGATCATATCAGTTTATGAGACAAATCACCAACACCGTTAGGCTCGTTACCTTTTAAGTTTTAAACAGTTCACTTAGATTGTCAGTATACTGGTCCACTTAAATTCTCACACAAAGTTCCACTGTTTCAAGATACGATATTAGTGTTTTAAGTACTAAAACTTATTCGTGTGTCCCACCACTTAAATATACTCCTGTATCCAGATCCCAATATTCAGTCTTACAGGTGAATATACCTAGATGATATCTGTAAGAGATTAGATGCGAAACCGTGAGAGCTCAGGTCAGAACTTCCGTTCAGCAGAGAGATGATGGCTCGACTTTTGGTGGGTCCCCTTTAGAGGATCTTTTTTACAACAGCAATGATTATCAATTTTATTGTTTCATCAATTTGCTGAGGGCTGTGCTATATTTCAAGCATTTGCAGAAAGTATTATGCGGGGACTAGGTCAGAATTTCCTTTCAGCAGAAGTCCCGGGATAATACCCCAGATATCACTAAGCATAAAGACCTAGTATCTCAGAAAGAGGGACCTTTTAAACAAGATTTCGGGGGATACCCATATATCCAAGAGATTGTTCCCCACGATATAAGCAAGTTTGAATTTAGGTTTATATCTTGTCACAATCTACTTAATGTGCAAAAACCTACTGGCATATCATCAGTGAGACCGTTTATCACATTTTTAACTTTCCAATTCTTTAGCGTGCTGTGATAGTCCACTGATGTACTATCATTTCCTCTTTTCACCACAAAACTCGTTTTGATTTTATCATGTTTTTGTCTTTTTCAAATTTTCTAATGTTTTGGATTTTCTGAAAATTTTTTACTTCCCCTAAAATTCAAAATCATGTAAAGAAATTTGAAAACAAACTGAACAAGAAAAATGACAACCGATATCAAATCACCTCAATTCGCCATCCACTTGGCGTAAACAATCAGAACTCCCCCTTTCAACAAACCATTTTCCCATTTAGATTTCAAAACACTTAAGTTTGTTTTAATCAAATGGTTTTTCCGGAAAATAAGTTTTGTTGATTTTATCACTTGAAAAGTTGGGGTTCATTTCATCACATTGTTCATTTTCAACCACACGAATGAAAATTACATCAAGTTCAACCTAATGACCTAGATGAATCACTTGCAAATTTATAACAAAATAAACATACCACCTGTAGATTTACCAACCAAACATATTCAAGAATGATTCCGATTCATGCTCCACTCTTACCAACCTGGGAGCTCCGGCAAGTCAGGTATTTACTCAAACATTATGTCCACCCAAGCCTGACCAGCCTTGGGTGATTTTGGTACACGTCTATCCCACCAACATTTTGATTTGTAAAACTCTTTGGCACCTTTTACCTTTCTGTCAACCATCTTACCAAAAATATGTTTTACTTTCCCGTTGAAAGCCTTCTCAACATCAAATTCTCCTTTACTAGTGAAGAATTGATTTGAGATCTCAACCTTTCCTACTTTCGACTTCAGATTTTCCTTTGATAATGGAGGAAAATTCTCATCGTTCACCACTGGAACGGAATCCACAATCTTTTTCTCAACATATGACTCCTCTGATTTTATGGAATCAGATTCATTGTCAGAACTACTCCCTGAACCTTTAACAACCCATTTTTGTTTTCTTAAATCAACTCTTCTTTTGTAAAAGCGTTTTGAGTTTTCATTTTCTTCAGAAGCTAAATTCATTTTAAGTTTCTCAATTGGTTGTTTCTTTACATCAACACTCGTTTTCAATTTTGAGTGTGAAGAGACTCCCTGTTTTGTGTTGGACTTGGAGCAATTCCAAGCTATTTGTCCAACTTCTTGGCATTTGAAACAGGTTCTTCTATCAACTCTTTGAGAAAACTTTCTCACATTCTTTTTCACTTCAGCAAGAAACTCCTGGTTTGACTGCTTCCAGAACGGTTTCTTTTGTTCATCCTCTGAATTTCCACCTGCAACAAATTTTGTATTTGGTTTATAAGTTTTCTGATTTTTATAATTTTCTTCTGAAATGAAACCAAGACCTTTCTTTTTGAGATTACCATTATGGTTTGGTTTCTTTTGAAAACCATAACCACAACCGTAACCCATTTTCCTGTTTACTCTTTGTTGAATTCTTGAAGAAGTGTATTTGTTAGGTTTTCCCTCAAGATTTAAATCTTTTATTTCAGAAATGTTAATTTCTGTTAATTTGAAAACTTGTTTAATCATTTCAGTTTTGACACTTCTTATTGGAAATTCATTATAAGAATATAATTTGTCTGAATCATTCAAAGTATAAGCTACTTTGATTGAACCATCACTCCAATTAGATTTTGATAACAAGAATTCCTTATTGTAAACCCTCTTAACCAGCGAACTCGGACTCTTCTCAGACAAACTCGAACTATCTGACTTAGACTCTGACTTTGACTCTTTATCCATATCCAACACCTGATCGACAACTTTCTTTATTAACTCAGACTCATGATCAGTATCAGACGCTGTGAATGTGACATCAATACTGTCTGGTAATTCATCAGTGATTTCAGACTTTAACTTGATGTTTAGAGCCTTGTCTACTCGTTCCTCATTTGGTTTTCTGGGAGAATAACTTTCAAAGATTGGGGGCGGACATCTGTTATACTTGACACTTTGTTTCTTACCAGTGTCAGTATCTTCAGTCTTTTTCTCTTTGAAAGCCTCCAGACCTGCAACAGTAGGATAAACACGATTAATCAAATAATCACAAGTAGTATAACTCAACAGTAATTGTTTAATCCTTTCACTCTCAATCTTTTCAAGTTCCAACTCCTGCTTCAGCTTAGCATAGTCTTCAATATACTCATTGATGACACTCTGCTATGTCATTAATGTTGCGCTTTATTTTTTCGTTTGCTTTTTCAATTTCTGAATTTGTCCTTTTCAGACCATCAACTGTCCTGTTCAGCACATCGTACGACTCCTTCACATACTTCACGTCAGACAGTAAATCTTCTTTAATCTTCCCCAATTCAGCAATCTTCTTGTCTTTCTCCTTACAAGCTTTGCAAGATTCTGAACATTTTAAACATGGTTTTTCAACTTCAACCACTTTTTCAACTATCTTTTCAACTTCGACAGTCTTTTCAACTTCAACAACTTTCTCAAATTCAACAATTTTTCCTATTTCGATAATCTTCTCTACCTCAACAACTTTTTCAACTTCAACTACTTTCTCTACCACTTTCTCCACTTCAATGATTTTTTCTATTACATTCTCAGCCACTGCTTCAACTTTTGTTTCTCCAGCTTCTGTCTTTTCCTTTTCATCAGCGAGTAGCTTTGCTGCTTCCAGCTCTCTCTTCAATCTGTCAATCTTCTTTTGATTCAGCATCTCAACTTTATCTGCATAGAAAAAATTAAAACTGTCAGGATCAATGCTTTTTCTACATTTGTTAAGATATTCTTCCTCATCATCAGTATCAACATCACTTCCTAAATCTGGAAAAATCGGGATTCTTTTCTGACTAGCTTCATCTTCCAGAACTCGGGCAACAAGAGTTGAACCAGGTATGTATTTGTCCCAACTGAAACCCTCTGCAACTTTTTCATCATCTTGATGTATGATTAAAGCTTTCTTCTTTCCATCGTCAATGGCATGAGATGATGATGGTTGTTGCTCAATCTGATGAAAAATTGATTTCTGATAATAATTGCTCTTATCTTGATTCCCAATAGCTTCTTGGTTTTTACATTCTCGTTTAAAGTGTCCTTTCCTTTGCAACGGAAACATGTAACTTTAGACTTGTCAAAACCTAATGGAGAAGTAGCCAATCCCCGAAACTCATCTCTGCCGGTGATTTGCTGAAATTTTTCAGCCCTTCTAACAGCACTTGCCATGCACCATTTCACATCCATCAATTCAAGTTCTTCTGTATCTATCTGGTCATAATCTTCTTTCGTAAGCATCAGATTACAATTCTTCTTGCGACTAGGCTTTCATACGACTCTAACATGGCAACAAGAGATGCCATGTGTTGCTTGGCCATTTCAGGAGACAGATTTTGACCATTCTGAATGTTCAAAGTCACATTGCATTGAAGATTTGTAGAATTCTGCTGTTGAGGACTTGATGTTGTGCTATTTGGATCAAAACTCGAAAATGATGAAGAATATCCACCACTTTGAGTTGTAGTGCTAACATTTGGACTTGAAGAACCATCAGCACTAAAAGAAGTACTAATCTTTGGACTTTGGCTGGGGGTAGCCTCAAACTTGTTCCCTCGGTAGTACAGACTAGCATCCTGTTTAGCATTTGGATTTGTCATGATAGCAGTTTTCTGAATATCCAATTCCTGCTCTTCAATTTTCTGAATGAATTGTGCCAAATTCATACTCTCGGATTTCCTATGAGTTTCACAATCATCAAATAAGTTCCGCACTTATGCTGTGGTAAGGCCTCAGCTAGTTTATCGACCCACTCATCATCCTCTTTCTGAATATCCAATCTTCCCATTTCCAATACCAGATGGCAATATCTATCAATGGTCTGCTTTGTTGTTTCATGATCAAAAGCTGAAAACATATCAAACGATTTCTTTAATAAAGCCTTTTTGTTTTTGATCATATCTGCGCTTCCCCTGAATTTTTGAATCAAAGTCTCCCAAATTGATCTAGCTGTACCCGAATGTTGAAGTAACACAAAGATATCTTCTTTAACAGCTTGCTGGAGAATGCTGATCATCATCTTTTCACTTGTGTATTTCAATTTGTCAGTTTCTGAAAAGTCACAAAAAGCTTTATCAAGCCCACGTTCATTCATTGGTTTCTCATAATCCTTCAACAATGAACACCATGCATCAAATTTGTAAGCTTGCACCCAGTTCTCGAATCGATTTTTCCAACCCTGAAAGTCTTCAATGTACATCAGTTTCGGTGGTTTCTGATGAGTTCCCGTCTCATTCTCACTGTACAATGTTCCAGCAGCAGTAACAGGTGCAACGGGTGTCGCGAACGCATTGTAAAATTCTTCAGACATGTTTCAGAACAATTTTATCACAAAATACAGATTCAAGCGGAATCAACACTATCAAACAAACACTCTTTCTAAGTGGAATCACCAAACAGATTTCAAGCGTAATCTGATTTGGACCGAAATCACAAGTATCTTTCGAGCGGAATAAGTACTGAAGCGAAATCACAGATTTCGCTTGAACCGTTTCAAGCGGAATAAGGTCTTTTCGAGCGGAATCTCTGGTTTCGATTGAAAAACTCAAGCGGAATCACCAATCTTGAGCGGAAATCAAACGTGTATGTTTAAGCGGAACCTCAACTTAGGTCATTTTTAGTCACTTTTAGATCGAATTTTGCTCTGTAACTTTCAAGGGTTTGTTAATAAGCAGTTTTACACAAACAGTGAGAAATTGATCCGATTTTGACCGTTAAAATTTGATCTAATGAAGAAAGAAGGTGTAGAAGTCAGAAAATGAGGCTGTTTCGGCAAGAACTCTTCTTCCTGAGCTCTGATACCACTTGTAGGATCGTGTTCGTGAACCAAACGAGTCAATCAGAAGAGCTCTAATCCGTTTCAGAGGCGGAAACTAAGAAACGGACACAAAAAACAGCTTGTTACACTTAAATTTGCCTTGTATATTGATTTCACAGCTATTACAGTCAAACGGCACTTCGGCAGCAGTTCGGTACCGGAAACAAGAACAGCTACAAATGAATTCGCTTGTAGGCTATAGATAGGGGTGGAGGTTCCACTTGAAACTGATCTGGAACAGTTCAAGCGAAATCACCAAGAACCTGATTTCGCTTGAAAGTGTTACAAGTCACTTTCAAGTGGAATCAACCCTTCAAGCGGAATCAGCCCTAAAACATCCTAAAACAACCTATTTTCTCATACAACGCGCCCTGATCTAACAATTTAAATCCTAGACTCGATACAAGACGAAGTCGACAGATGTATGCACCAACAAAAAGCTATGTAAAACTCATTTTATGCATGAAAAGGGTAAAACCAACAATTACCGAAATTAAGCTATAATCCTATGTTATGCTCAGCCTAAAAATAAATAAAAATCTTCAAAAATCCCAAAATATTATTTTACATCAGTAGGTAAAAAGTTTGGTGTCAAAAGTCGGGTTTAGATAGGCTTTATGCTAATTACGCCTTTTAAATAATAAAAAGCTCCTTAATTACGCTATTGAGCATAACTCCTATTCTAGACCTTAAACTGATGTCAAATTTTCGGGACATGTCTAAATATCAGTAGCAAAGGTGTTAGTCCATTCACATTGCTAAAAATCTCAGTTGTACGTCAAAAGGGCGTTTAAGGCATTATTAAGCATAATTATGATCAAGTGCATATAATTCAAACCACTAGGCACCATGCAATATAACTCCAGAGGGTTATACTCCTAAGTAATGTGGTCCTAATGGAAGCTTAAAACATGGAAGAATTAAGCTTGAACAGGTTAGAACTGAAAGTCAAGGCAAAAGTCAAGCTTTTGCGACTTTCGGTTATAAACTAACCTTAGACTATTAATTTCCGGGTTAGGACTGATAAAACATGATTTAATATTAATTACCAAGTCATTAGAATGTTAAAATATAATTTATAACCTCTGGTTTATTAGTTTTAATCATTTTTGCAATTTCTGTCCAGTTTGACTTTTTGTCAAACTACGTTCACCCGACAATTAACTGGTCAAACGAGATAATTAGGAGGTGCCCTTTTAGGGGTTAATCACCTACCATAATGTGGTCCCATAACCACTTTCAATTTGATCAATGGCTGGTCCATAAGTGATTAATACGAAAGTCAAACTAAATTTACGATAAGTTTGACTTTAGTGTAATTAAGCTAATTAAAACGACTAAACAAGAAATTAGAGGCTTACTAATGGTCCTAGCTGTCTTTTCTACCCTTGATAGTCTTCTCCTTGTCCTTAGCAAGCTCAAGATGTTGTAGTTTAGCAAATGTTTGCAAGTGTGCACAAGAACTCAAGAACTAGTGCCTTTATATACTACTTTGAATGATCATGGATCCATCACACCTGTTATGGGGCATCCTAGGATCACCCCAGGTGTCCTAGTTGATGAATTAAACCGACTTATAGCTCCTTAAGTCGTTACAAACTAGGCTAAGGCGGTGGAACAGCCAAAACCCGCACCTGGCACATTTTTACTGATCTGGCACTCTGAGGCGGGCCACGTAAGCCATAGGGGCGGCTTACGCAGGCCGTGTGGACCGTCTGAACTGGTAAAACAAGTTTGAATGCGGGCAGCTTTGGTCCCTGGTCGATTTAAACCCCTTTTAACTCCATTTTCGGCAATCAAGGCCCTTGTAGTTAGTTTGTTAAAGTCCAATGATGTGCAAACAAACTTTGTTAGGCTCGGGTTCGTTAAATATCTCTATGAAAGCAAGTTTCGTCAAGTTGACACTTATAGCCCAAAGTTTTGAAAACATGCTTAACGATATCGAAACCACGTGAAATTTATACCACTTATTCTTGAGAGTATATTTGAATATTTCGAAGCCTCGGTTTTGTTAAAAGGTCACTCAGAGGCCAGGATTGACATATTGACACTTTAACCCTTGAAGTTTTATAAGCTTCCGATTATTTTCACAAACGGCTTCTTACATCCAATCAAACACTCGTTTAAGAATATATTTATCACGTATGGTCATTCAGAGCCTCAAGTTTGGCATGTTGACACTTTTAGTCCCTTCGCTAGCACATTTTCACTGTTTGTCAACTTTAGTCCCTCAAACTCAATCTTTCACATGTTTAGAGTTTAGGACACGTGTCTATATATAATTGGACACGTTTTTACGTGGTGTTACAGATATATATGCGGATTAGACACCAAAAAAAAACATTGAACAAATGGCTACAATTTAAGGAATGTGTTTAGTGACGGCATCAGATTCCTAATTGATGGAGAAAGGTCTGGTGGCAAGAAAAGCTGTTTCTAGGAGGTGGTCAAGTGTTTTCGCTCAACGATTCCATTCTTGGGTGGTTGGTTTGGCCCTTGTTCCTGTAACTCGAATCCTAGCCCGGTATATCCCATTTTAATTTAACACCATATTGATCCTTACGCCTTTTTTTACTCTCTGATCGAGGTTCTCGGCATTGAAAAATCTTCGTAAACTAAATCACACGTGTATATGTTGACATTTAAGAGATATATAATCAAGAAAATTAAGGGCAATGGTGATATATATGCGGATTAGACACCAAAAAAAAACACTCAACAAATGGCTACAATTTAAGGAATGTGTTTAGTGACGACATCAGATTCCTAATTGATAGAGAAAGGTCTGGTGGCAAGAAAAGCTACTTCTAGGAGGTTGTCAAGTTTTTTTGCTCGACGATTCCATTCTTGGGTGGTTGGTTTGGCACTTCTTCCTGTAACTCGAATACTAGCCCGGTATATCCCATTTTTTACACCATTGTGAACCTTACGCCTTTTTCACTCTCTGATCGAGATTCTCGGCATTGAAAAATCTTCGTAAACTAAATCACACGTGTATATGTTGACATTTAAGAGATATACAGTCAAGAAAATCAAGGGCAATGGTGATATATATGCGGATTAGACAAAAAAAACACTCAACAAATGGCTACAATTTAAGGAATGTGTTTATTGATGGCATCAGATTCTTAATTGATGGAGAAATGTCTGGTGGCAAGAAAAGCTGCTTCTAGGAGGTTGTCAAGTGTTTTTGCTTGACGGTTCAATTCATGGGTGGTTGGTTTGGCCCTTGTTCCTTTAACTCGAATCCTAGCCCGGTATATCCCATTTTAATTTTACACCATTGTGAACCTTACGCCTTTTTACTCTCTGATCGAGGTTCTCGGCATTGAAAAATCTTCGTAAACTAAATCACACGTGTGAATGTTGACATTTAAGAGATATACAGTCAAGAAAATCAAGGGCAATGGTGATATATATGCGGATTAGACACCAAAAAAACACTCAACAAATGGCCACAATTTAAGGAATGTGTTTAGTGACGGCATCAAATTCCTAATTGATGGAGAAAGGTCTGGTGGCAAGAAAAGCTGCTTCTAAGAGGTTGTCAAGTGTTTTCGCTCGACGATTCCATTCTTGGGTGGTCGGTTTGGCCCTTGTTCCTGTAACTCGAATCCTAGCCCGGTATATCCCATTTTAATTTTACACCATTGTGAACCTTACGCCTTTTCTACTCTCTTATCGAGTTTCTCGGCATTGAAAAATCTTTGTAAACTAAATCACACGTGTATATGTTGACATTTAAGAGATATACAGTGAAGAAAATAAAGGGCAATGGTGATATATATGCGAATTAGACACAAAAAAACACTCAACAAATGGCTACAATTTAAGGAATGTGTTTAGTGACGGCGTCAGATTACTAATTGATGGAGAAAGGTCTGGTGGCAAGAAAAGCTGCTTCTAGGAGGTTGTCAAGTGTTTTCGCTCGACGAGTCCATTCTTGGGTGGTTGGTTTGGCCCTTGTTCCTGTAACTCGAATCCTTGCCCTGTATATCCCATTTTAATTTTACACCATTATGAACCTTACGTCGTTTTTACTCTCTGATCGAAGTTCACGGCATTGAAAAATCTTCGTAAACTAAATCACACGTGTATATGTTGACATTTAAGAGATATACAGTCAAGAAAATCATGGGCAATGGTGATATATATGCGGATTAGACACCAAAAGAAACACTCAACAAATGGCTACAATTTAAGGAATGTGTTTAGTGACGGCATCAGATTCCAAATTGATGGAGAAAGGTCTGGTGGCAAGAAAAGCTGCTTCTAGGAGGTTGTCAAGTGTTTTCGCTCGACGATTCCATATTTGGGTGGTTAGTTTGGCCCTTGTTCCTTTAACTCGAATCCTAGCCCGGTATATCCATTTTAATTTTACACCGTTGTGAACCTTACGCCTTTTTTACTCTCTGATTGAGGTTCTCGGCATTGAAAAATCTTCGTAAACTTAATCGCAGGTGTATATGTTGACATTTAAGAGATATACAGTTAAGAAAATCAAGGGAAATGGTGATATATATGGGGATTAGATGCCAAAAAAACACTTAACAAATGGCTACAATTTAAGGAATGTGTTAAGTGACGACATCAGATTCCTAATTAATGGAGAAAGGTCTGGTGGTAAGAAAAGCTGCTTCTAGGAGGTTGTTAAGTGTTTTCGCTCAACGATTCCATTCTTGGGTGGTTGGTTTGGCCCTTTTTCCTGTAACTCGAATCCTAGCCCTGTATATCCCATTTTAATTTTACACCATTATGAACCTTACGCCTTTTTTACTCTCTGATCGAGGTTCTCGGCATTGAAAAATCTTCGTAAACTAAATCACACGTGTATATGTTGACATTTTAGAGATATAGGGTCAAGAAAATTAAGGGCAATGGTGATATATATGCGGATTAGACACAAAAAAAAAACACTCAACAAATGGCTACAATTTAAGGAATGTGTTTAGTGACGGCATTAGATTCCTAATTGATGGAGAAAGGTCTGGTGGCAAGAAAAGCTGCTTGTAGGAGGTTGTCAAGTGTTTTCGCTCGACGATTCCATTCTTGGGTGGTTGGTTCGGCCCTTGTTCCTGTAACTCGAATCCTAGCCTGGTATATCCCATTTTAATTTTACACCATTATGAACCTTACGCCTTTTTTACTCTCTTATCAAGGTCCTCGACATTGAAAAATCTTCATAAACTAAATCACACGTGTATACGTTGACATTTAATAGATATACAGACAAGATAATCAAGGGCAATGGTGATATATATGCGGATTAGACACCAAAAAAACACTCAACAAATGGCCACAATTTAAGGAAGGTTTTTAGTAACGGCATCAGATTCCTAATTGATGGAGAAATGTCTGGTGGCAAGAAAAGCTACTTCTAGGAGGTTGTCAAGTGTTTTCGCTCGACGATTCCATTCTTGGGTGGTTGGTTTGGCCCTTGTTCCTGTAACTCGAATCCTAGCCCGGTATATCCCATTTTAATTTTACACCATTGTGAACCTTACGCCTTTTTACTCTCTGATCGAGGTTCTCGGCATTGAAAAATCCTCGTAAACTAAATCACACGTGTATATGTTGACATTTAAGCGATATACAGTCAAGAAAACAAGGGCAATGGTGATATATATGCGGATTAGACACCAAAAAAAAAAAACACTCAATAGATGGCTACAATTTAAGGAATGTGTTTAGTGACGGCATTAGATTCCTAATTGATGGAGAAAGGTCTGGTGGCAAGAAAAGCTACTTCTAGGAGGTTGTCAAGTGTTTTCGCTCGACGATTCCATTCTTGGGTGGTTGGTTTGGCACTTGTTCCTGTAACTTGAATCCTAGCCCGGTATATCCCATTTTAATTTTACACCATTGTGAACCTTACGCCTTATTTACTCTCTGATCGAGGTTCTCGGCATTGAAAAATCTTCGTAAACTAAATCACACGTGTATATGTTGATTTTTAAGAGACATATAGTCAAGAAAATCAAGGGCAATGGCGATATATATGCGGATTAGACACCAAAAAAAACACCCAACAAATGGCTACAATTTAAGGAATGTGTTTAGTGACGGCATCAGATTCCTAATTGATGGAGAAAGGTCTGGTGGGAAGAAAAGCTGCTTCTAGGAGGTTGTCAAGTGTTTTCGCTCGACGATTCCATTCTTGGGTGGTTGGTTTGGCCCTTGTTCCTGTAACTCGAATCCTAGCCTGGTATATCCCATTTTAATTTTACACCATTATGAACCTTACGCCGTTTTTACTCTCTGATCGAAGTTATCGGCATTGAAAAATTTTTGTAAACTAAATCACACGTGTTTATGTTGACATTTAAGAGATATACAGTCAAGAAAATCAAGGACAATGGTGATATATAGTGACGGCATCAGATTCTTAGCTAATTGATGGAGAAAGGTCTTGTGGCAAGAAAAGTTGCTTCTAGGAGGTTATCAAGTGTGTTCGCTGGACGATTCCATTTTTGGGTGGTTGGTTTGGCCCTTGTTCCTTTAACTCGAATCCTAGCCCGGTATATCCCATTTTAATTTTACACCATTGTGAACCTTACGCCTTTTTTACTCTCTGGTCGAGGTTCTCGGCATTGAAAAATCTTCATAAACTAAATCACAGGTGTATATGTTGACATTTAAGAGATATACAGTCAAGAAAATCAAGGGCAATGGTGATATATATGCGGATTAGATGCCAAAAAAAACACTCAACAAATGGCTACAATTTAAGGAATGTGTTAAGTGATGACATCAGATTCCTAATTGATGGAGAAAGGTCTGGTGGTAAGAAAAGCTGCTTCTAGGAGGTTGTCAAGTGTTTTCGCTCAACGATTGCATTCTTGGGTGGTTGGTTTGGCCCTTGTTCCTGTAACTCGAATCCTAGCCCGGTATATCCCATTTTAATTTTACACCATTATGAACCTTACGCATTTTTTACTCTCTGATCGAGGTTCTCGGCATTGAAAAATCTTCGTAAACTAAATCACACTTGTATATGTTGACATTTAAGAGATATAGATTCAAAAAAATCAAGGGCAATGGTGATATATATGCGGATTAGACACAAAAAAAAAACACTCAACAAATGGCTACAATTTAAGGAATGTGTTTAGTGACGGCATCATATTCCTAATTGATGGAGTATGGTCCGGTGGTAAGAAAATCTGCTTCTAAGAGGTTGTCAAGTGTTTTCGCTCGAAGATTCAATTCTTGGGTGTTTGGTTTGGCCTTTGTTCCTGTAACTCGAATCCAAGCCCGGTATATCCCATTTTAATTTTAAACCATTTTGAACCTTACACTTTTTTTACTCTCTAATCGAGGTTCTTGGCATTGAAAAATCTTCGTAAACTAAATCACACGTGTATACGTTGACATTTAAGAGATATATAGACAAGATAATCAAGGGCAATGGTGATATACATGCGGATTAGACACCAAAAAAAACACTTAACAAATGGCTACAATTTAAGGAATGTGTTAAGTGACGGCATCAGATTCCTAATTGTTGGAGAAAGGTCTGGTGGCAAGAAAAGC